>NC_057805.1:451486350-451496499 GCF_018294505.1 Triticum aestivum | reverse complement strand
GAGAGAGAGCGTTCGCTGGGATAGGACCCCTCACGAATGATCGCCAGTTAACATTTTTGAAACCTTTTTAGCCATTTCCTAAAAAAAATCCTTATCTCGTGAAATTTCTGCAACTTGCATGCAGAGCACATGGTCAATTTTACAGATTCATATATTCGTTCTCTGTTAGAGTTCCATAAGTTAGGACGTTTTAGGTCTGCACTTTTTCTTAGTTTTGCATTTTTAGAATTGTTTCAACTATCTAACCATGATTGAGCCTAAGTACCAAACAAATTCAAAGTATCACTAATCCTAAGGATTTCTCTGCGAAGCATATCATAAGAAAAAAAATCTCCAGAAACCCCGATTACAACGTAGATGCACACACTGTCACCACCACACACATGCACTCACACAACGCCTACTGAAGACCGAATCAAAGTTGTAGAGCTTGAATATTGACGAAGCCACCACAAGTGTCTCGCTATCGAGAGAAACGCCGCCTCTCACTGAGAGAATAACCCGCATTAATGAGAGACATCAAACCATCAAACCCGGGGTTTGATCTTTAGTGGATTGAGGGTACCACTGACCTTCTAACCACCCAATCATTGGTTGGTTCTTCATCGTCAATTATTTAGACAATACTTACCTGCAGGTTTCTTTGATCAAGTGCCCCCCATTCTATTGTTTACTAGGCCCACATGAGGTTGGCCAATGGACGACCTGTTTTCCCGGCTCCATCAAGTTTGCCTCCAGGAAGGGGGAGGATTCTCCATGTCCTCGACATTGAAGAGGTCCATGCAATTCTTCAATCACCCCCTATACCCTATACCCCTCTCAAGGGCCAAGTATGCTTGAAATCATGGAGTTGTGGAGATATCAGAGTGCCCATTAAAATTAAAATCTGTGTATGGCAACTGATCTGAGGTAAGCTACCAATTGGCGACCAAGTCCAAAAGCGCCATGGCCTCAGGGAGAGACAAATTATGCGTCATTCCTAATCAACCTAGGATTAGTATCAAATTTCTTCTCTTGTGTGATGGCACAATTTTTGCAGTTTTATATGGGATACACTTGCGTGCGGGTGAGCACCCTCGTCCTTCGCCAAATCTTCCATGCTCATTCAAGGTATTTTTGGGCAACAACAACCCCTCATTTGACTGGAGTTTGCCGTGATAATGTGGGCCCTCTGCAATATTAGGAACAAAGCTCTAACAGAGGACATCTTTATTAGGCAACTGCTAATGTTTAAAAAAAGTCATTGTCTATTTGCGACCGTTGAGCAGGAGGAAGGACATGGAATACTTGGACTGCCTCATTTACGGCATGGGAGCATAAGTGAAGGCGCTTTGAGCAGGAGCAAGAGAGCAATCCTCCTACCCGTGGGACATTTTTGCAACCCCGTCCTATTCTGACAAATTGTATCATTCGTTTTATCTTTTTCTTTCATGATATGTTTGTCCTGTTGTAAGCCAACATCTCAGACTAATTTGTTACCTCTAGTTTGTTAAGCGCTTTGTTTATAAGGTCGACTTATAACTTATAAGCTTTCTTTCTCTACAAAGTTTTATCGCTTGTCAGCTTGTGTTAGTAGCATTACACCTTGCGTAATATGTAGTACAATACTCCCTCCGTTTCTAAATATAGGTCTTTTTAGAGATTCCAATGCGGACCACATACGGATGTATATACACTTGTTTTAGAGTGTAGATTCACTCATTTTGCTCAGTATGTGGTTCGTATTGAAATCTCTAAAAAGGACTTATATTTAGGACCGGAGGGAGTAGATGTGTAGCACATGTACCTCTACAATAGAAGCGATCCTCCTAATTATCACGCAAGAATGCATTCAAGGAGTTGAATTTTGATTAAATCTAATCAGACACCGAGGATAATATAGCTCTCAATTTAGTAGTCTATTCTAGCGGCTTAGTGGTCGTTTATCATGATGTTCACAAATGTGTGGGTTGCAAGCATATAGACAAGGAGACGTCCTCATTCAATGCACCAAATTCATGAGACCACCTTTCTTTCTTTCAACCTCTCCGCAAAATTATGTTTTTTTTTCTCGTATTGCAGTGCTCAAACGTAGTCGACTTTTCATCCAAGTGCGCCTGAAGAAGTGATATCTCTTCATCGTTGGCGTCATCACGTCCACAATAAAGTTTAAGCATCCCAAGTGTAACATCGCTTGGCACGCTGCTAGCATATTTTTTTATCAATTTTATAAGAAAACACATCTTCATTTTTTTGTATTGCAGTTGTAGATTCAGAAACAGTTTAAATAAAGATAAAATGTGAGTCAAGCCGATAGTTTATAAAGAAAATGTGAGCTTCCCTTACAAAGAAAAATATTGCTTGGCTGGTAATAACCATGAACTTGACACAATGAGGGTATATACAATAATGCTATTTTAAGAATGTCACGTAAGCTAAATACAGAAGTGGAGGAGACAGAAACATGAAGAAAATGCTTGCCTTCTCTTAATTAAGAGATGTTCTCTTAGCTGCAATATCCATCACTATATATTTATGTGTATCTTGTTATTAAAAATAACACTGAAATATAACCTCTAATATATCATTTTTTTATTGTCATCTATAGATTACGTGGCGGACTTAAGATAACATATCTATGTGTGCCCAGGAAGTTATACATCATCCTATCCATATTAATTATCGCCCAAACGAATGAATCTAGCACTAAAATATATCTAGATACATCCTTTAAAAAACATTTAGATACGTTTATTTCAGCAAAAATATGACTTGGAAGGGAGTAGTAGTTTTGACGTGCAGACGCGCCATCCATAGCCCAACCCGGTGAGTGCCACGTGTGCCGTCACGCTAAGGAGAAGGGGGCCGATTTTGTCCATCACCAGGCGCCAGCTACTGGGCGCTGTCGGATGAACATGCCCGACTAAGCAGGCTCCATCCAACGAGTCCACTGAACCATTCACTAGCGAACCTGGATGGATCCCCGTCCAGGTGCGCCGTTCGGTCGGCCAAATTCATCCGATCGGCCGTCTGGGCTATATATTACAGCGACAGCTCCCCCGCCAGCCTCGACACCGTGACTGACTCGGCCGTACGGTATCGATTCCCGCCGGAAAAGGAATCAGCGGCGAGCGCCATCGACGGAAGCAAGTCATTAGGTATCTAGCTAGCTCCTTTAAGAGAGAAAAAAAAGGAGTTATCTAGCTTGCTACTTCTAGGCGGAGGTTGAGATGGTTCAGGCCGGATTGGCTCAGCCGGCCCCGAGCACGGGGGCGCCGGCGATGGCGGCAGCGGCGGTGCACGTCGCGCTCAAGATCCCCTCCGGCGGGGGGCCGTATGCACGGGCCAAGCACTACCAGGTAAACCCAAGCACTTAGCTATGTACTCCTATTCATTTTCTGGACGATGGGGGATGTGAACGATGGCCTCCGGACAGGAAGGATCGAATCTATCTCACCTCGAAAACACTTGATTAATTGGCTGTAATGGGATTGAAGTGCTAGTTATAGTTAGACTATTCAGTTAGAACATACGACCTCTGCTTCCTAAATGCTGCCGAAACGTTTTCTGTTTAGAAACGGAGTAGTTAGTTAGATTTCATTCAATATACCCGGTCTAATGGATGGGCTGGTGGCCACACTGTTCGTTTAGAGTAGTTCAGATCGTCATGCAAGACAGTTTCTGCACTCATCATTTCATAGATCATTAATACCCAGAGTAGCTCTTCCAGCATCTACATCACAAGGTGGAGTGGCAAAGCATTTCAAGGAAATGAGAAAACAACATTTCTTTCTTTTTAGTTTTTGTACAAAAAGGCAAAGGCCATATATTAAGTACTCCCTCCATCCGAAAAAGCTTGTCCCAAACTTGTCCCTCAAATGGATGTATCTAGCACTAATTTGATGCTAGATGCATCCATTTGAGGGACAAGTTTTTTCGGATAGAGGGAGTAGAATATACCATTACAAAAGCACCCTTAAATAAATAAATTAAAAAAAATACTTCTTCATCATGTATCCACCGGTAGCACGCCGTGAGCAAAGCTCGTTGTCATCTCTAGGCATTCGTCTCAGCGGAGCAAACTTGTTTAGACTCATGATCTTGTAGAAGTAGTTGCCATATAGTGGTCGATGTAGACCGAAAGGCGCCAGGAAAACACTGGAGAGGGCCTATAGCCCCAATTCCGGCCAGATGGAGTCGGAATGCAAATCTCACCCACTCATCAACAAGGCCGAGACTGGTCAACCTTCGCCGGCTAGAACGGGAGATGAAGGATCAAGACGCATGGCCATGTTATCTGATCCTCATTGTAGCGTCACCGAGACAAACCTGTTGGTGAAAAAAAAACAGACCCAAAGAACTAGATCATGGGACACCTCAGGGGCGAATCCAGAGAGAAAATGACCCGGTGTGCTAGCATATAATCACACATATTTTCCATCTAAAGATAAAGATAGGGTGTCACATGCTATAAAATCATGAATCAACCATACGAAGAAGCACCCCCGAAACGAGGGCGAGACGACAAGACCTTATTCCATGCCGATGACGCCATAACGTCTCACCACCCCCGACTGGAGATAAAACCTAACTTTATTCCTAACCCTACTACCACCGGACCAAAGACCAAGGGTCACTGCCCCCTCACGTCGTCGGAATGACAGACGGAGGGAGAGGGTACCTGTGGTCTCACCGGGAAAGAGGGTAGATAGTCCGCCGTCCCTGGTGGAGTAGAAGAGAACGACCCGTGCATATAGAAGATCGGCTGCCCGTTGATCGTTAAAAACAACATCATTTCTAAACGGACACAATCATTGTCTTAAATCTGCGTTTATGACTAGTAGCCAGCCCTCGTATATACGAGAAACACTTCACACTATGAGGCGGAGCAATGGATCCGATTAAAAGAAAGTGATGTTCCATTTGAAATACAAAGTACGTACGGCAAAAGAGATGTCCTAAAATTTAGCTGGTGATCACTTTTCGTCATTCTTCAAGCATGCGCCGATTTCATCAGATCATAAACTAACTACAAGAGTTCCATGTAACGAGAAATAATTACTCCCTTCGGTCGGATTTAGAAGGCACAGTTTGTTTATCCAAAGTCAAAATTTTGAAGTTACACTTGTATAGTGTAGTAACAAAATTCTGTGACTGGAGGGTTTAACAAATAATAGTAGTATGTATGGACTTGTACATGAGCGGGAAATGATCTATAATTAACGACTGTTTCTAATAAACTGGTTCATCAGCTAGTGGAGAAGGACTTGGACGCTTCGATCGCGTGGTTTTGGAAGGCGATCGAGACGGGGGACAAGGTGGACAGCGCGCTCAAGGACATGGCGGTGGTGATGAAGCAGCGCGGTTACCTGGACGACGCCGTGGACGCCATCCGGTCGCTGCGCCACCTCTGCCCGGGGAAGCAGTCGCAGGAGTCCCTGGACAACATCCTGCTCGACCTCTACAAGGCCAGCGGGCGCACCAAGGAGGAGATCGAGCTGCTCAAGCACAAGCTCCGCCGGATCTACCACGGCCAGGCCTTCCCCGCCGGCAAGGCCACCAAGCGCGCCCGCTCCCACGGCCGCAAGATCCACGTCTCCGTCCAGCAGGAGACGTCCCGGGTGCTGGGCAACCTCGCGTGGGCCTACATGCAGCAGCGCAACTTCATGGCGGCCGAGGCCGTGTACCGCAAGGCGCAGATGGTGGAGCCCGACGCCAACAAGGCCTGCAACCTCGCGCTGTGCCTCATGGAGCAGGGGCGGCTAGGGGACGCCGAGGGGGTGCTCGCCGACGTGGTCGCCGGCGCGTTCCGCGACGGGAGGGAGAGGGAGCACGGCGGCGGGAAGGTCGTGAGGAAGGCGGAGGAGCTGCTGGAGCGGATCAGGGCGGAGACGGGCGGCGGCGAGAAGGAGGCCGGGGAGGAGGACGGCGTCGAGGCCGACGAGATGGCGGAGCTACTGGACATGGTGGCCAGGCAGTGGGCCGCGCCGTACAGGAAGAGCCACCGGAGGCTGCCCGTGTTCGAGGAGATCACACCGTTCGGCAGGGAGCAGATGGCTTGCTAGCTCTAGAAGCTCATGAGAACTCAATAGAAGCTGTGAGTGTGCAGTAGCTTCACCAGAATATTGTGAAGCTCGTGAGAACTCAATAGAAGTTGTGTGTGTGTGTGCAGTACTGCAGTAGCTTGATCAGAATGGTGTGAAGCGTACGTGTTAATCAATGTGACATATGTTCTATGTTGGTGCTCATGTATGTAGATGTGTTGCATGTGCAGTGTACAAGTTCTTTTTGGCGGTTTCATGTGTACAACAATTTCAGTGTATATGTACATATATATACTACCACCCCTTTTATGTGTACGCATGAATATATTTTTGGTAAATGATTCTATTCACCCGACCCAATCATCCATGCTGACGTGTCATGTGGGCAGGGCCGGTCCTGAGATTTTGGGGGCCAGGGCAAGACAAAAATTTAGGGGCCCCCTATATAACCAATATTATTTTAATGCAACCAATTTTGATATTTATGTTCAATACTTTTTATATATTATCCTAAAAGTTTCTTCGAAAATCCCGCTGGCCATGAGGGACCTAGTGGTAAGGCCATGATTCGCATGGCAAGAGATCACTCGTTCTTCTATAGGCGACAAACATATGCACAAACAAAAACTCCAAACGTTAAACATCAGTCGATCTTGAGAAACATCTGAATAACTCGGCTACGGAACGACTAAGCAAAGGAAAAGTACATAAATAGATACATAAGATCGAGTCTCTTAAAATAATTCTTGATACAAAGTCACTTATGATAGGTCGGTATAAGTTTTATCCAACAATTTTTATAGATGCGTAAATCATTTAGCAGTGGAAGATATGCATCATATATGTGAAGGTAAATTAGTTAATCAGCTATCAGCAAAAATATATTTTACTTAATCAGCAACATAAATACTCAGGGAATAGTATGAATGATATACCTCAGACCAATTGCATTGGCGTCCGTGAGTAGGCGCTCAGCAACGATGTGGACGTCAGGCGGGAGGCACTCGGCGATAATACTCCCAGCGCCTGGAAAGTGGATAACGGACGCACTCGGCGCTGTCAATTGCCATGGCCTGGCGATGTGTGTGCGAGTCTTGCATGGCCGCGTCCAGCTACTCGAGCTGCCGGCGGCCTGCGACTTGTGATCTGAGGTTGGGTCGGGGGAACAGAGAATAGGGTAGTGGATGACTGGATTAGGTTATGCAATCTCACGTCTCAAGAGTTACCCCATAATTGCGTGCGTACATCAATGTGGGGCTAATCAACTTGAGCTAATTTCGTTTCGAAAGAAGAAAGCAGTAAATTACTAATTGCCTACTTGCCTTTTTCTTTCACGTAGTTGCCTAGGCTGCTACCTCTGTCGTTTATTAGCGCTAATTTCTTTTCGGGAGATGATATGGGCCTCCTGTGTACCGCAAGTCTGGGAGGGGGTGTTGGAGATCGTTGCAGAAATTAAAAAATTTCTACGCATCACCAAGAACAATCTATGGAGTCTTCTAGCAACGAGAGGGAAAAGAGTGCATCTACATACCCTTGTAGATCGCGAGCGGAAGCGTTCAAGAGAACGGGGTTGATGGAGTCGTACTCGTCGTGATCCAAATCACCGATGATCCTAGCGCCGAACGGATGGCACCTCCGCGTTCAACACACGTACGGAGCGGGACGTCTCCTCCTTCTTGATCCAGCAAGGGGGAAGGAGAAGTTGATGGAGATCCAGCAGCACGACGGTGTGGTGGTGAAAGTAGCGGGATCCCGGCAGGGCTTCGCCAAGCGCAAGCGGGGAGGAAGAGGTGTCACGGGAGGGAGGGAGGCGCCATGGCTTGGGGTGCTGCTCCCATGCGCCTCCCCACTATATATAGGGGTGGAGGGGGCTGGTTTCTTGCCCTACAAGTCCATTGGGGCGTTGGTAAAGGTGGGGGAAAGAAATCCCATCATTTTCCTTCCCCATCGATTGTTATCCCCCTTTTTTAGGGATCTTGATCTTATCCCTTCGGGATATGATCTTATTCTTTCTAAGGTGGGATCTTGGTGCGCCTTGACCAGGGGTGTGGGGCCTTGCCCCAACTACCCACGTTCATGTGGGTCCCCCCATGCAGGTGGGCCCCACTTCGGAACCTTCTAGAACCTTCCCGGTACAATACCGAAAAATCCCGAACATTTTCCGGTGGCCAAAATAGGACTTCCCATATATAAATCTTTACCTCCGGACCATTCCGGAACTCCTCGTGACATCCGGGATCTCATCCGGGACTCCGAACAACTTTCGGTTAACCGCATACTAATATCTCTACAACTCTAGCGTCACCGAACCTTAAGTGTGTAGACCCTACGGGTTCGGGAGACATGTAGACATGACCGAGACATTTCTCCGGTCAATAACCAACAGCGGGATCTGGATACCCATGTTGGCTCCCACATGCTCCACGATGATCTCATCGGATGAACCACGATGTCGAGGATTCAATCAATCCCGTATACAATTCCCTTTGTCAATCGTTACTTGCCCGAGATTCGATCGTCGGTATCCCAATACCTTGTTCGATCTCGTTACCGGCAAGTCACTTTACTCGTACAGTAATGCATGATCCCGTGACCAAACAGTTGGTCACATTGAGCTCATTATGATGATGCATTACCGAGTGGGCCCAGAGATACCTCTCCGTCATACGGAATGACAAATCCCAGTCTCGATTCGTGCCAACCCAACAGACACTTTCGGAGATACCCATAGTGCACCTTTATAGCCACCCAGTTACGTTGTGACGTTTGGCACACCCAAAGCACTCCTATGGTATCCGGGAGTTGCACAATCTCATGGTCTAAGGAAATGATACTTGTCATTTGGAAAAGCTCTAGCAAACGAACTACACGATCTTGTGCTATGCTTAGGATTGGGTCTTGTCCATCACATCATTCTCCTAATGATGTGATCCCGTTATCAATGACATCCAATGTCCATAGTCAGGAAACCATGACTATCTGTTGATCAACGAGCTAGTCAACTAGAGGCTCACTAGGGACATGTTGTGGTCTATGTATTCACGCATGTATTACGATTTCCGGATAACACAATTATAGCATGAACAGTAGACAATTATCATGAACAAGGAAATATAATAATAACCATTTTATTATTGCCTCTAGGGCATATTTCCAACAGGGGGCCCCTGGATTTCGGGGGCCCGGGGCGGCCGCCCCCCTGCCCCCCTCAGGGCCGGCCCTGCATGTGGGTATAGTGCAACATTATCTTTTCTTCTCCCCCAAACAATGTCTCTTTTCCCCAACCCCTCTCTTATGAGTTCCTCCTCTCCCATGGGACCCCCCTGTGAGGCCAGTGGCTCCTATCATTAGTTCATGACCACCATGGACGGCGCTAGGTGACTCCCCCGCCTCTCATCATTTCTCAAACCGGAGGTTAAGTTGGAGCTTGGATCCAGATGTTTTATCGCCTCCAGCTCAATCAAGTGGGATGGAGGGGTGAGGGGGAATGAGTTCACTCACCAGATATGGCAATACCTATGTTTCAACAAGCCAGATTTTCCACTGCAATCTCAAGGCGGTGAGACGAGGGACCCAAATGTTGACGGTGCAAGATTAGTGATTTTGCACTTTTACGATGTTGCCCGTGTACATTTTGTTGCAACCATACGGTCAACATGTTGTGATATTGCTACAAATGTTTGCTTTCATGATACAACCGTTTTCACATGGTACAAACATTGGTTTACATGATGCATTTGGCGACGATTCTTTTCAGAGATTTTGCTTCAGCCAATTGAGATTTGTTGCATACACATAAGAATGTGTTGCTTGGGTGTGTTTCAAATGTCGTGACGTTCTTTTACCCTATTAGGGTATCTACAACCATAATGGGCAAAATTGGTCGCTCAAACGTCTGCGGACGCATCCGATCAGTGTCCAAGTTTGTTCGTTTCAGACCCCCATTTGTGCATGCATGCAACCATGTCCCCAAATTATCCGGTTGGCATGTGTGTGTGTGTGTGAGAGAGAGAGAGAGAGAGAGAGAGAAGGTGATCTGGGATGGGCCGCATCCTACATGGAGGACTGTCCGGACACGCCCGAACATCCCCATATATGGATTGTTTATGGGGATTTGCAGAAAACC
>NC_057805.1:451459125-451486340 GCF_018294505.1 Triticum aestivum | reverse complement strand
TGACCGGGCCCAAAGGCTTGGGGAGGATATGAGGGGTCCGGTTGTAGATATTCTTATTCATATCACGAGTAAAATGATGTGGCGATGTTGCAAACATACATAACAAATGTTGCGTGGGGGAAGGGGGGAGGGGTGGGGTATGCTGGAATGTCAATTGCGCTGAAGATCACGATCTTAAGTCTAATTGGACGATCTGGATTTATTTCCGCCTGGCCAACCCATAGCTTTGCCCTTTTTTTGAACAAACTTGGGAGTTAAAAATTCTAATTTTGTCACAAATACATATATGTGCTCTCGGGCGCCTGAAAACATTTACGAAGAAATATTTTTATTTGTAGGTAAGACCAAAACGGAAACAAATAAATGGTTCTATAATGGATATACTCTCATAGAACCACATTTGTTTTATCTTAAAAATTGAAGCATAACTGTAAAGATATGTAGAGCACATCTACATGCAAATGTGGGTTAAAATTTCAACTTTTTCTGAAACCTATAAATCTGCCTTTTGAATTACCGTTGAAAATCCCATACTCCATGGAGCCACCGCACTCCAGCGACGCTACACAGGCACTAAAGGTGGTGTTGACCTAGGATTGCGGGGAAATGACAGTAATTTCACAAGGAGCAGCTCAGTGTATGTTGGACCAAGGAAGTGTATGGATAGAGTTAAGATATTCTAATGCAGCTTCCTAAAAAAAGTAAGATGCTCTAAGCTAGTTTAAGAGCCATGAACACAGAAGCATGTTCAGGAAGACCATATCTCTGTACGGAATTGCAGCAAAAGTACCTCATCTGAATCACAACATTACTAATTACAACAATGCAAAATAAATATTTGGGCATTGACTCTCTTATATATTGCGAGCCTTGGGACCTAGATACGTATATATAACTAAATTAAAGAATGCGATCAGCGGAAACTATAATATCACTGACAGATTCTAGCATCACGACGCTGTTGATGGTGATTGCACTCTCTATGTGATTGTTTTCTCGGAAACAGCGCTCTCTACATATGTTGTAGCAGCATGCCCTTCAATTTCCCCCTTATTTCCTTTCCTGCATTTCTTTCTTCTCTTCGACAATGCGACGTCAAACTGAAGGCTATAGCAGTAGTTAAAACAGTGGGGTGAGATGAGCAGTGCACTCTCCAGTCACATCACCAGCATTTGAAGTCGCGGCAAACTGTCA
This sequence comes from Triticum aestivum, assembly GCF_018294505.1. NCBI lineage: Eukaryota > Viridiplantae > Streptophyta > Magnoliopsida > Poales > Poaceae > Triticum > Triticum aestivum. The sequence goes on along the minus strand of NC_057805.1, from coordinate 451,485,146 downwards.
AGATGATGCAGAGGATCAGCAAGACAATGATGCCAAAAGCGATGAGCTTTATCTTCATGTTCTCCCACCACATCTTCTGCCGTATCTTTGTTCCTTGCTTCTTGAAATCTTGTGCCTGCAGGCAGGCAAATAGGAACAGGTCGATGTCCCCATGTCTCATGCGCTGAGGATGGTGACAGAGGAATGAAAAGATCGAATCGCGGTGTGTGTGAGAATATGATACCTGTGAGCGGAGATCCTCGGTCTTATCGACAAGCAGTTCGATTTTCTCACCACGATCTAGTACCTGATGTACCAGTGGTTGGGTTACAGGTTGCAAGGAAAAAAGCAAACACGCCGAAGCTTCAGAAATGCCCCGATAGCCGACAGGGATCACTATCAGATTGAAAGGAGAATAGACGTGCACCTTTTCGATGTTTTGCATCATTACTCCTTTCACCTCTGAAACCTGAGCCTTCACCTTTGCAAGCTTGTCAATTTCCTCAGGGTGCAGGTCACAGTACTTCATGTGTTCTTTAAGCTTAGGCCTGGAAAAAGACATCCACTGTAATAGTAACTCACACTGTTTATATTTATTTATTTATTTCTGAACCATGCATGCTCATATAAAGTAGCTAACACCCATGTATTGTAATGATTCGGTATTCAAATTCGCATTATATGATAAGACGAGACTTGCTGGAATTTCGAAATATGTGTGCACAGATATCACGGGAAGTACCCAAATTCTCGTTTGAGGCTATTGGGACCAGCGGTTTTGGCTTTTCCTCCGCTGTATTTCTTGGCGAAATCCTCCTTAACCCTCTCAATGAAGCCGATTGGAAGTTGCCGACCAGCAGACTCGGTAGCAACAACACAATATGCTGAAAATCAAATGCACGGTCACATAAAAAACTGACTGAATCTGCTTGACTCGTACATAAGTGTCCTACACTCACAATTTTATCTCTACTACTATTGAACAACAAAGCCGAAAAGCAGAATGCAGTGAGTTATCAACAGGAAGATATACTTCTAAAGTATCAGAATACTTTATAGGGATACACGTCATTCTGGAAAACTGATGTATGAGAATTTGGTGAAATTTTAATTTCTTGTGTGCGATTCCAATATAAATGGCTTCAAAGGGAACCCCGTACATTATGTCAAGGAAAAAAAAAGTGTCTAAAATTGTTAATGACACGACACTGAAAAAAATTACCACGGCAGTAACCACCCTACTCATCACAACATTATATGATAACCATGTCCTCAACCAAAAACATGAATGCCACATTTATCAAATCAGACAAGGCAAGCAAGTCAGGTATCACATTTTCCATCATCATGCTATCCATAATTACATAACAAGAATGAAAATCCATTCCGATCAAAGTACTCCCTCCGTCTCACAATGTAAGACTGTTTTGCAAAAATGGGACGGAGGGGGTACCAAACAAGAAAAGGAGGTCTCCGGCATTTATTGCTTTCCGCGAAAGAAGTGCCTTGATGGTTCCAAATTATGTAGAGGCACACTTAGATCTGCCTAGATCTTAACAAAGCCAGTTCACCTAGTAAGCATCAAGCCAACAAAGTTGCATTGATTCTCCACCCCCAATTCACCATGTGAAATGTGGACATTGCTGAAGACATGTAACATATTAAACCGAGAAGGTCAGCAATCAAGCCAATGCCAGATCGCCAGCGCAACCAGCGATCGAGAATACGTGAACGCACGCACGAATCATACAACTGGATGGGAAGACGACGGATCAGGTGGGTTGGGGAGTGGGGCATTACTGAATCCATCGTGGATGTGGTAGTTGAAGGTGTGGCCGTCGCAGTTGTAGCTGAGCCGGTTGTTGTTGGGCGGGAGCTTCTGGAGGCACTGCGCGGCGACGGAGGCGAAGTTGCCGGAGGCCTCGGCGTGGTCGGCCAGCACCGTGGTGCCGCGCCCCACGAAGCTGTAGACCAGCTTCTTCGGAGGAGGCCCCATCTCTCCGGCCGCCGGCGCCTGGACGGGAGAGGGGAGGGGCGGAGGAGGAGGATCGGGGTGGCGAGTGGTGGGAGAGCGCGCGGGGACGGTGGGAGCGGGAGCGTTAGGAGATCGGAAGGGGTGGCGGGGAATTGTGGTCGTCCGGCCACAGAAGCTAAAGTTAGATCTTTTTTTCTTGTTGTGTTTTTGCTGGTTTTATTTTACAAAGCAAATATGCTGAGTTTCTTTAGGCCATACACATCCGCAGCAAGCCTCCTTGTTGCAGATTATTTGACTTTCTTAGTAACTTTTTTTTATTTACTTCAGCTCTTCCTTTTTGATATAGTTGAATTAACCCCCCAGCATGACTTTGAGCCCGGCTTTCATCGATATGAACAACTTGGACGATTTTGTCCATATGTGGTCTTCATAGTGGTCGCTGGTTTCATGTGGCAGTGATCGTGGAATCCTTCTCTTCTCCTTCAAAATCACTCATTGAGTATGTGGTGTTCATAGTTGTCTCTTGTTTTATGTGGCAATGGTCATGGAACCCTCTCTTCTCCTTCAAAATTACTCATTGAGTGTCGTGAACAATTTGTTATAGGTACTTAAAAATCACTTATAGAGTGTCACAAACAGTTTGTCGTGGTTACATTAATAATGTAAAGGAAATGATGTGATATCAGCAACGCTATAGTTCTAAGAGGCAAGCTTAAAATCTAATAATATGTTGCTACAATGAAAAGCGGAGCACAAGAGACAAATGCTGGAGGGAGGGGGTTAAGATGGAAATCTTTACGCCTCGTTTGGTTCGTAAGGTAGGAAAATCATAAGAATAGAAACGTTGTAGAAAATGAGATCCTATGAATAGGAATGGGAAGGAGATGCTATTTGGTTCACATCATAGGATTTTTTTCATTGAGTCCAGGTTAATATTTATTTTTCTATGAAATGTGAAGGATAGAAAGAATTCCTCCATAGGAATAGGATTCTATTCCTACAAACCAAAGGGCTCCAAAGGATTTTTTTCCTATAAAAATCATATCCTATGGAATTCCTCCAAACCAAAGGAGGCCTTAGAGAATGTATGGTTTTACATGACCCAAAATGCATATTGGCATGTTGAAAGTATCATTACCCCCAAGCAAAGCAATGGTCTTGAATATGCCTAAGGTTAAGATGACGGCTTATTCATCGTCATATCCTATATACCTAAATAGTTCATCCCCACTACTTTTATTACGTGGAAAATGGTGTGTCCCCATATCTGGTTCTTTGGGGTTGGCTTTTTTTTCGAGCAGGTTTGTCCCAGTCGCGCTGTGCCGCGGAGCAGACAACATGGTTGTGCGTCTTGATTCTCTGACTCAGCCTCACCGGAGAGCATGCTTGATTTCTGTTTCCACAACTCCGTCTATTCGGATTCGGGGTGTTCTACAGGCTCTCTTTGATGTTTTCTTTTTCAGGACGACAATTTGTTACACAGACTACTTGCATTGGTGTCTTCTGGTCTATATTAACAACTTCCTAGTTGTTACTTCTACAAGTTAGTGAGATTAAACTAATTTACTCCGCTGAGACGGAGGCCTAGAGGCCGTAACGAGATTTCCTCACGATAAGCCGTTGGTGGATGTTAGACGAAGAAGACCACATCCCCCAATTTTTTGATGTATTTTAAAATTTTGTTAAGGATTTTTTTAAGGGCATGTGGTATGAGCACATGGCAAATCGAACATTTCCAAGGGCAAATTTAGTGATGTGAAGATGAAAACTTTAGCTGGCAAGCATGACAACTTCGTGCTTCAGTTTATTTTTGACAGAAAATTAACGTGTGTCAACTAACTTGCAATTCATGTGTCATTAAAATTGACATAGAAAATGTTCGATTTGCCATGTGCTCGTACATGACGTCAGGTACTTATAATTTTCCTAAATATATATGACCACTTAACTTTTTCGGAAAACAAAAAGAGAGAAAAAAAATGGAAGGTGGGAGCCCGGCCGTGGCTATCCCTACCACCGCCCGTGACTACCCTCCCCTCTGGGAACCTCCACCCGCACCACTGCTCCGCCCAAATCCCACTCCCCAGTCTGAAAGGGAAAACCTCGCTCCTCCGTCCGATGGGCCGAAAGAACCGCAACCCCGCTCCAAACCCTACTCCTCCCCGGGCCGCCGCCGCCGGCGGCATTGCCGCCGTGCGCGCCGACTGTGACAAGGCCCTCGCGTACCTCCAGCGCGGAAACCCGTCCAAGGCGCTGCGGCTGCTGAGGGACGCCGTCGCGCGCCACGGCGAGGGGTCGCCGCTCCTCCTCCGCGCGCAGGGCACCGTGCACTCCCGCGCTGCCGCCCCCCTCAACGACCCCGCCGCCCGCGCGCGCCACCACCGAGCCGCGCTCCAGGCCGCCCGCCGCGCCGTGGAGCTCGCGCCGGACTCCCTCGAGCTCGCCCACTTCCACGCCCTGCTCCTCTACGAGGCCGCCTCCGGTAACCGCGACTACGAGGACGTCATCGCCGAGTGCGAGCGCGGTCTCCGCATCGAGGTGCCCTCCGACCCGGCACCCCACTGCCTCAGGCTGCCCGCCCCTGGACCTGACCAGCTCCGAGACGACCTCCGCAACCTCATCCAGAAGGCCAATCTCGCCTCAATATCCACCTGGGTCAAGGCCCTCGGCGGCACTGATGACAAGCTTGGGTTTTTCCGCCTGGCTGATGAACCCTTGGAGCTCCAGCCCCTACCTGCAGCGCACCGCCCCATCGGGATCAAGAAGGCCACCAAGACCCCTGAGGAGCGCCGCAAGGAGATCGAGGTGCAGGTCGCTGCGATGAGGCTGGTGGAGCAGCACCAGCTGCCGCACAATCCTGCTGTCGCTGCATCCTCACCACCGCTGTCAGAGGAAGATGAGGCCCCCTGCTCATCATGTCAGTCTGGTGTGAAACTGCGGCGTTCTTGATTCATCCTTCCGTTCGTTTCATGTGAACCTGAGGTTGCTTAGGGACTAGCCAAAATGGCACCCCTCTCCTTCGCTAATCGTTTGTGCTACTTCTAGTTGGTAACTAGCTGTCAAGTTCGTACTGCTTCCAGCACCTAGTTAACTGAGTTTGTGAACAATGCACTGATAAATTTAAGTAACTGGAGTCTACTTTATCTGCATGTGTGTCCGATTACTTGTTACAATTTAATTTTGCTTTCATATCGATATAATGTGCTATCTAGGTGGGACATTCTCTATGTGGTCGTTCATGTTTATTGTGTAGGCCTTCTGAATAACATCCATGCCAATCAGGACTATTAGAATACAATTAACCAGGAGCAATTTTTCTAAAGCGTCAATGATGTGTCACTGCATACTATATGGATATTGGGGATTGTGGATTGACCCCAACAATGACAATTAGATTTTGTTTTGTTGTGTTCATTCGATATTTTCTCTTTTGCCTGAAAATGGACTTCGAAGGGATTGTAAGAGGCGACACTGGTTTTGTGCATGAGTTGTGCGACGGAGACCACAACATCACTGATCTCGATGATGTTCTGGGATGGTGCCGTGCACACCAAAGCTGATGGCTACTGTACCACCATTCTGAGTCCCACTTTGTGAGTTGCTTTTATTCAAGTGATGTTGCCATAGTTGACTAGCATCTGTAAAATTGCCCGACAACACCGCCATATGATTTTTTCTGTTCAATACTCGTGCATTTCTTGTCATATGTTTCTAGAAGACATTTTGGGATGAAGGTTACAGCTTCTTGCTCTTGGGAGGGTGTTTTGTTATCTACGGATTTGCCTAAGTTGGCTAACATTAGGTTTGTGTATCATTGTTTGCTATCAGATATTCAGATGTGTTTCATTTTTCTTACTATCTAAATCCGTCTAAAATTTGCCTATAGTCGTTTCTTTGCGAACGCAGAGTGTTGGAACTGTCAATGAGCCAGCTTGTGTACCATTGCTTGCTATCAGATGTGCTGCATTTTTCTTGCTACATAAATTCATCTAAAATATTGATCTGTCAGGTTTGATATGGTTGTTTCTCTGCGAATGTAGGAGTGTTGATGGAACTACAAGCCTAAATACTGCTAAGTTGCCAATTGCTGCTACTGAATTGCCTGAAGTTATAGTTACGAGTTGCTTGTTAACTTTCATATGGTTGTGTATGTGTGGAAGTATGTGTATTAGGACCGTGAACTTGCTTATTCAGTATTGCTAACTAGGTTGCTTTTATTGTTTCCAATTGCCTCTCAGGTTTCATTGTTTTTTTTCCTTCCATGTGAAATTAAGTTTGCTCGAAATGTTAATTTGTGTATTCTATTTCATATGTTGCTACTAACTTGCCTGAGAAAGTATTTGGTGCACCGGGACCTGCGGTGCACCCGATGTACCCAACCTCGGTGTAAATATTTATGAACCACAGAAAATTCTGAAGAAATAGAGTAAACAGAAACATATATGCAACATTCCTCAAAATATCAAATTCAGTAAAACAATACTCGACAAACAGAAACAACAAATTCAGTGTTAACAGTGCTAATGGGGCCAAGCTCATGGCCCGATTTAGATTAGCTATTACGGGGAAGATATATTTGTCCTTCTGTTTCTCAGGTTGTGTTTTGAATTTCGACTTTGGTAGATATATGCTGTGTATGTGTCTTGTGCTAATTTATTTTCAGAAATTTTGACAACTTTCGGATGAGAGTACCGAAGTTCTTTCTCTCATAAAACTGGAGATACTAGATTCCAATCTGCATATGCACCACAAGCTCCGTGCACCAAATATGTTCTTCAACTTGCCTAATGTTAAGTTTCTACCTGCCTGTTGGGTATCGCGAGGTTGTTTCTGATGGAACAATTAACTTGCTTGGTCCACGCTTGGATGTTCCAAAGAAAAAAAAGAGGGATGGGTAAGTAAAGAGAGTTTTGAACATGTGCAGTTGTCTCAACAATATTTGTTCTGGAAAACAGTACTTCTAGATTTGCTTACTTTAGTGCCAAGTTGCTTATTGTTCACCTGTTGTACCATTCCTCATTACGAGCTGCGTTGTACTCCATCTGTAAAGAAATATAAGAGCATTTAGATAATTAGATCACTAAAGTAGTGATCTAAACGCTTTTATATTTCCTTACTGAGGGAGTACTGTTTTCCTATCACATTTTTCACCAAATATTGAGTTTTCAAGTTGCATATTGTGTTTCTTTTGTAAAAACTAAGTATATCTGAATACTGAATTTCCTCGATCATAGTTCTTCCTCTATTACAATGCTAAGTTACAGGTGGTCATAACATGTGGAATTGGTTATAAAATTATAGTTTATGTTTTTATTTTTTTAATACTGAGAAGATTTGCAAGTGTTATGATTTCGTATTCGACTATGTGGACCATCCTTGAATTACCTAATATATTGCTACTAACTCGTAAGAGTATCTGTATTAGTATATGTGTATTTGCATGTATTATCTTTCCATGAGATTCAAGAAATGAAACGCTGCAATTTTAATTTTGCTAGATGAGCTGGAGTAGCAACATCCTTCCTCTTGAAAGGTATATCTGCAACATTAAGTAGCAACTACTATATGGGTATCACAACCAACCCTGACATGCACTTCTATTGCGCAAACGTTGTTCGGTCGGTGAACAATCTATATGCTTCCTGATAATTCAAAATGATGCCCAAACTCATCTACGCCCAATGAACAGTAAATTCAAAAGATAGTAAAAAAAATTAAAAAATCTATTTTTTTGTATCCAAGATTCTCATGCGCGTAAGGTGCATGCAGTTTTCGTGCTGTTTGAACATCTGAGGAGCTTGCACCCAAATATCGGCTATGAATAGTGGTCTTTTTCAAAGTTTGTCACACACCCAAAAATTGTTAAATTTTTTTTGGCACGAGCTCATAAAGATGTCCAAACACCATGACATTTTGCAGGAACCTTGCGCACAGGAGTAGATGAGCCCGGGTGCAGAATAGTTCTGTCCCATTCTTCCCCATTTTACTAGTGTCAAGTTGTTTTGAACGTACTTACTCATCGGCCTCTGGGTTGGATTCAAGCGCTTCTTTCTAAAAGAAATATTGAAATGTTTTGTAAAAAAAATGATTTCCACAAGCTTCACCATGAACTTTACAACGGATGTCAATCTGCGGAACATCAATAACTCCTTGATCAACCCTATTCCAAGAATCGGTAGGAAAGTTTGGGTGATTATCACCTAATTTTTCTACTTGACTCGTATCTCAAACTTCTTACCATGACCGGATGGTAGCATGCAAATAGTTACCATCTAGATCATTCACAACAACCAATATGGCTGCACCAAATGATGCTCCGTTTTATGATTGCCTAGGTGGTGCACTGAGTTCTTCCATGCCATTGTAGTTATATCTTACTGAAAAAATCCCTCCCCTGTAATTGATTCAGACTTTCCCTCCCCTGCAATAATCACACTAACAAATCGGTCTGAATAGGTGTCACAATCGCCCCTAGCATGCACTTCAATTTGCCGAAACGTTGTTCAATTGGTGAAAAGAATGCCCCTCCTTTACCAGTGTAACAGTTGGCAAGGTTGTTTTGAACATGCCTACAAGTTGGACCTTAAACTAGATGATTTAACCGCCTCTTTCTAAAAAAGTATTGAAAAGTTTGTACTAAATGTTTTTCACAAGCTTCACTGTGACCTTTATAGTGGAGATGTCAATGTACAAAACAACCATAACTCCATGATCAACCTTATTCCAAAAGTCAGTACCGAAACTTAATGATTATCACCTAATTTCTCTACTCAACTCATGTTTCAAACTTCTTACTAGGATTATGGATGATCACATGCAAAGAGTTATCATCCAAAACATCCATCATAATCAATATGGCTACACCAGATGATGCACCATCTATGATTTCTTAGCTTGGTGCTTCTAAGTTCTTCATCAATGCCACCAATTTAAATGGGAAATCCTTGTCTTACAACTTGATTTTGAAAAGTTCCTCCCACTACTGAGCACAAGATCATCCTTGACATGTCAATAATGACTTTGACAGTCGGTCTAGTTATTGGATCAAATCAACTCTAGGATTATATACCTCTTCAACCCTCCTAAATGGAGTCTCTGGCAGAATGTTTCATTTTTTAACCTGGTTTCATGTAGGGTGATCACTCATCTTCATTTCTTATTTTTCATTTTACTACTAATCTTCTAACCTAGACCTGCCTAGCTCCTTCAACTCTAGAACCTGCACCACGCCTTGGTTGCCAGTTTCAAGGACGATCTTCTAAGCGCCGGCTTTGATTGCGAGTTGGACTCCTTTTCTACACCGGATCAACGATAACCAGATCAGCATGTTCCTCCCACGAACACTCCATGATGGTCGTAGACAACCGCCCTGCCACTGCCCAAACCGTCCAACTTTACTGTAGCGCCACCCATGTTCACCTTGAGCCAGCTTGGCTCGGCGGGAGGGGGGATGGCTTTGACGACTAATGCTAATGCTATACACAAGGCAACATTCGTTCACCCACCAAATTAATGTCCTGATGCGTTTTAGTTAGTTAGGTGTCTTTTTGCGGTTACAATAGTTTTTTCCCCACCTTAGTCTGTCCACAATGTATCAATTGATTTGCAACCACGATTGTTTTGGTGCCTGGCTACAATAAATTTGCATTGATTTACGACTCAAGATCACCCAACCCATGAAAAAGGTCAAAAACTCTTGAGTTTGTGTTGGTGGATGGAACCTTTGGGGTTCACATGAATTTTCTTCCTCCAACGGTTACGCTTGGGTAAAAGTAGAGTTCGCTCCAACACGATCAAGTGCGTCTGGTCACTAGTGGATGATGAATCTAGTTATTGGATCAGATCAACTCTAGGATTATGTACCTCTTCAACCCTCCTAAGTGGAGTCTCCGGCAGAATGTTCCATTTTTTAACTTGGTTTCATGTAGGGTGATCACTCATCTTCATTTCTTATTTTTCATTTTACTAGTACTCTTCTATACATTTTCTACAGGGCTTGCCAACGCAACAACAACAAAAAAATTCGCCTTGTTTGGTGTGAGTGACGAGGTTTCGTCTAGTGGAGCAAATGAAACGAAATGATGTGTGGACTCTCATTTAATAGTAAAGATGTCTAGGTCTTCACTACATTTTGAGAATTCCTTTTACCCTGTGAACTGAACAGACGGGGTCTGGCGTAAAGTTTGGCATAGAGGATCAACACATGCTTGGGATGGTTGGAGAGTGCTCATGGGAGTTTAGAGGAACACATACCAAGATGTTTTTTTTAGGGAAAGTGTTGCCCTTTATTGCTTAGGTCATGACGACAATCTCTGTTGCGACAATGTCACGCATATTGTCCAGGGAAATATGAAACCAAGTCTTGCAAAGTTTATTTAAGTAGCCTTCCCTAGCTAGGGTGTGAGCTGCCTGATTGACAGTTTGCATAGCCCAACGCACCTGGTGCTCATTCATCATAGCAAGAAGCTCTTTGATCTCCTTGACAAGTGAACCAAACCTAGACCTGTCTAGCTCCTTCAACTCTAAAACCTGCACCATGCCTTGGTTGTCAGTTTCAAGGACGATCTTCCGAGCGCCAACTTTGATTGCGAGTTGGACTCCTCTTCTACACCGGATCAACGACAACCAGATCAGCATGTTCCTCCCATGAACACTCCATGATGGTCGTAGACGACCTCCCTGCTACTGCCCAAACCGTCCAACTTTACTGTCGCGCCATCCATGTTCACCTTGAGCCAGCTTGGCTGGGGGGTGGCTCCGACGGCTAATGCTAGTGTTATACACAAGGCAATATTCATTGACCCACGAAATCATGAATGTCATGATGCGTTTTAGTTAGTTAGGTGTCCTTTTGCAGGAAAGCAGTTACAATAGTTTTTTCCCCACCTTTTAGTCTATCCACAATGTATCAATTGATTTGGAACCACGATTGTTTGGTGTGTGGCTACAATAAATTTGCATCGATTTACGACTCAAGATCACCCAACACATGAAAAGGTTAGAAACTCTTGAGTTTTTGTTAGTGGATGGAATGTTTTGGGTTCACATGAATTTTCTTCCTCCAACGTTTACGCACGGGTAAAAGTAGAGTTCGCTGCAACACGACCAAGTGCGTCTGGTCACTAGTGGATGATAATTTCGTAGAACACATGATTGCGTGTAGACATGATGATGTCGTTAATCGAGCTTCATGATTCAATGGATGGCGTGAGTCAAGATGCTTGTGACCTTAGGGTCGATTTGGCGGGCGCGGAGAAAGGCTATACATGAGGACATGCCTCGGTCTCAACCGACGACCTTTTCTTTCATCACAATTTACTTATCTGATCTGGCTGAAACATCAAGAAAACAACATGGGCGAGTGCAAGACCTGAAAGTTGAAACCAAGTGGAAGGCGCCACCTTCAGGAGTTGTAAAAAAATGTAGATGCAACCGTCAGGCTTAATGACGATTGCGGTGCTATGGTTGCCATATGCCAAGATGAAGCAATGAACTATTTGGGTGCATCTGTAGTCTCGGTCCTGACCTGATTTTGATCCAAAAGTACTTGAGGCAATGGCTACAAATGAAGGCTTATCACCAGCTTGTGATCTTGCATGCAATACCGCTATCATAGCCACTGCTTGCTCTGCCACGGTGTGTCATATGAACGAGGGATACTTGGGAAACTGAGCTGCTATCATCCATGAGATTAAGAGATGTATGCAATTGTTTGCATCAATGGAGGCTATCCACGAGAACAAAAGTATGAATGTAGAAGCTCATGTACTGGCAAGGGCGACGACAACTTTACCTCGTGATCGACATGTCTGGTTAGCTAATAGACTAGACGTCACTAAAAAGAAGTTGATAGACCAGAAATTGTTTGTATTCCTGAAAACATCTTAAGTTAATGAAGTGTTTTCATTGCTCAAGAAAAAAAACAACACATTGTGGTGCAATCAATGGCTCTGTGTAACAATCATTCACTCGTGTCCATGACAAAAACATAGATAGATCATACGTGGTGTCAAATTATCACATTGGACATTAACACTAACAATATTTTTTAACAACAACAAATATACACATGGTGCGGCAAGCTCGATAAGCCATTCCAAACCAACTAGATCGTTGATGGCGCGCGTTGCCGCGCCCGTCCATTCTGGCAATAGAATAATAAGAATTTTCATAATTATATGTAGGCATTCGGCCATAACTTTACTCATAAGCTCATAAATTAAATCATGATTAGATGAGTTCCCACATCCATCCATTTATACAATAGACGATATTAAATTCTATAATATTTCAAGGTAATTTCACCACAAATTCAAAGTAAAAGGGTATACAAAATAGTGATTTAACCCATCAAAATAGATTACACACTTCATTTTCTGATCAACGATAATGGGGTAGCACCTTTTTTAGACCATAAAACAGTAAGGCAATTGCCTGATAAGGAAAAAAAATCGAAAAGAGTGTCACAATGGTTGATGGGGATACAACCAAAGAAATCTAGAATTACATCATATAGTAAAAGATAAGAGAATCAAATATTATCAATCCAGGATGACATGCCATCCTTAAGATTAGGTTTAGCTCTAAGCATGGTCAATTTGAAAGTTTTGATGAAGTCATATCTGCATTCTGTGATTGAGCATGGTACCCCCTCAAAGATCAGTCTATTCCTTTGATTCCAGATACTCCAGCAGCCTACAGTCATAATTTCCACGAAAAACTTTGTTGGCATCTCTGTTTTGCTTCAATGATCATAACATGGATGTTCATACAGTTGGTGGAGTCAATACGAAAGCTTTTCCTGGTCAGAAGATCACAAGTATTTATTCTGTCATTGAGCATTAACCAGCAAAAGAATTTATGCTTGGGGAGACAGCATGATTTCCATATCCATTTTATAGGTGGAGCAGCTTCATCATTATCCATAAGGAAGTTATAAATCTTCTTGGTCATGTTGATAGTGCTACCCCATTTGAATATCCATCTGTCATGATCATGGTTATGTCTGATGGCATTTAATTGATCAGATAGCAAGTGAAACTGCTAATGAGATAGTGGCAGTTGGAAGAGATTATAAGTATTATCAATGTTCTTGGCTGCCATAATAGAGATGGTTTCCTGGTGTGTAAAGGAATGTAATTCAGGAAACTTAAGTTTCATAATGGATCCATTCCAATTGTCTTCCCATAATAAAGCTGAATCCCCTAAATTAACCTGGCAGGTAGTCATAGTCTTGAACAACTCAAATAGTTTCATGCAATCTTTCCACCAAAATGAACCTTTGTTGTTACCAGAGTGTGGGACCTCATTGTTCTAATAATAAGCATTCCAAAGTAGTCTTACCCAGGGTATGTCAGCCTGATTGTAGAACTTGTATATATGCTTAATAAGGAGGCCTTTGTTTTGAGATATGAGATTTAGTACACCAAGACCTCCTTGATTCTTAGGCTTGCATATCATATCACAACTTGCAAGGTATTTGCCTTTTTTATTGAACTCATTTCCATACCATAGGAAGTTTCTGCTTGATTTATCAACATGGTCCAATATGGTGTAGTGAACCTTAAGTGAGAACATAGCAAATTGGGCATGGAGGCAACTACAGAGTTGATGTATGTGAGCCTGCCAGAATGATTCATAAATTTGGCCACTCCAGATAGTCTCTTGTTAATTTTTGAGATAACAGGGATAAGATCTTGTATTGAGGGTTTGGTAGTACCCATAGGAAGACCCGGGTAAGTAAATGGCAGGCTCTCTACCTTGCATCCAAAAGAGTTGTCCAGAATAGAGACTGATTGCAAATCAATATTAATAGGAATCATAGAGGACTTGCTAAAGTTAACAAAGAGACCAGTGGATAGACTAAATAAGTGAAGTAAGTATTTGAGATGAATGAGCTGATCTTCATTAGTTGGCATTATCATTAGAGTGTCACCAGCATATTGGATGATTGGGTAGTCCTGACCATAAGCATGATCAATAGGGAGAGATATTTCACCATTTGCCCAAGCAACATTGATAACAGATTGTAGCAGCCCAGCAGCAATAACATATAGGAACGGTGAATGAGGATCACCTTGTCTAATTCCTCTTCTACAAATAATTTTTTTACCTGCAACTCAATGAAGAAGCACAACAGTAGAAGCAGAGTGCAATATGTTGGACACCCAAGTGATCCATCTAGGTCCAAATCCTTTGGCCTTGAGCATGGAAATAATAGCCTTATATTCAATCTTGTCAAATGCCTTTTCAAAATCCAATTTGAGAATGATGATAGGTTTTTTTGATTGATGGCATAAGTATTCAAAAGCATATCCCAGACAATCTTGTATGTTTCTGCCTTTGATAAAACCATATTGATTCTGATGGATAACAGTGGTGATGATCTTTTGAGCTCTGTTGGCCATTAACTTGGTGATGAATTTAAGAGGAAGACTAACCAGGGATATAGGTCTATAGTCATTCATATAATTCATCATCTAACAGAAAATGCTTTTCACAAATATCAGGACTTGGTTGCTTTTCATATACTCCGAACTTAATTCCCCCCAAATGTGTTTTTTACTTCGTGGAGATACCCTGAAGTACATCCAGCTAAACTCCAAAACCATACAAAATACAAAGCAATAATGGGCATGTGCCCGTCTCCAGTGTGATAGATGGTTCAGATCAAGAAAACGTGCAAACTCACTCCCAACAGCAAAATATATCCGATATAAACAAAATGTGTGTTTAAGATGGACTACTCTTGTTGGGGATATAACTACTGGATATGACCCGCCTAGAAGGGGCCGGGTCACGCCACTGGCGGCTTAAAGATGAAGAAGCCTGACAAGGTCCAAGAAGATATGGAGATGGCGGTTCATGAAGCAGGCCTATTGAAGGCCCAAGACCCAGAGGTGACTTGAGGCCCAAAGGGATGAGCCGCCATATGTTTAACTTGTTTTGTAAGGCAGGCTTAATTAGAAACCGAGCCGGTCACGTTTGTGTGAGCCAGCCGGGGCTCTGTAAACCGCCGGGCATCCACCTGTATATAAAGGGGTGACCCGGCGGTGGGTTAAACTCAAGTAACAATCAATCGAGAACTAGGTCAAGCGTATTCGCTCCCTGGTGATCGAAACCCAAGCAATACAACCAAAAGCAGGAGTAGGCTTTTACCTCGTTGAGAGGGGCCGAACCTGGGTAAACTCTGTGTCCTTTGTCCCGTTCAACCCCTTCAAGCTAACCAAGTTGCGATGGCTCCACACCTAAGTCCTTCTACTAGGGCATCTGCCGTGTTAACTCCATGACAGTTGGCGCCCACCGTGGGGCCAGCGCACGGTGGTTTCAAGTTCTTGAAGGGAAACTTCGCAGGGATCAAGGGATATGCCGTCGGTCGGATGACTAAGAGCTGCCGCGGCAAGCTCTTTATCGATGACGCTGGCTGGGGCCCCGAGGCCGGCTAAACGAGTACGGGTACCGGGTCCCCTTTGGCGGAATCCACGTCTTCATCGGCAAGATCGGCGAGCCGGAGCCTGAGCCGGACACCTGCACCGACATCGTCGAAACGGCTCAGCGTGCACGACCCGCCAAGGTTCAAACCATCGTGAAGCACGCCTTTGTTGGTTTCATCCATGGGGCGGATCTCGAGGAAGGATCTGTATCCGGTGGAGAGACGACCATCTACTCTGATGATGGATCCTCAACTGGTGAGACCAGTTCAATGTATCAACTGCAAGATGGTGGGCTTGGGGGCTATTCCGATGACAACAGTATTCCGGACTTATGAGCTGATACGTCTCCAACATATCTATAATTTTTTATTGTTCCATGCTATTATATTATATGTTTTGGATGTTTAATGGGCTTTATTATGCACTTTTATATTATTTTTGGGACTAACCTATTAACCGAAGGCCCAGTGCAAATTGATGTTTTTTTGCCTATTTCAGTGTTTCGCAGAAAAGGAATATCAAACGGAGTCCAAACGGAATGAAACCTTTGGGAGAGTTATTTTCGGAACAAACGCAATCCAGGACTTGGAGTGGACGTCCAGAGAGAAACGAGGAAGCCACGAGGCAGGGAGGCACGCCCAGGGGGGTAGGCACGCCCCCACCCTCGTGGGCCCTCGTGGCTCCACCGACCTACTTCTTTCGCCTATATATACTCATATACCTGAAAACATTCGAGAGCACCACGAAACCCTATTTCCACCGCCGCAACCTTCTGTACCCGTGAGATCCCATCTTGGAGCCTTTTCCGGCGCTCCGCCGGAGGGGGAATCGATCATGGAGGGCTTCTACATCAACACCATAGCCTCTTCGATGATGTGTGAGTAGTTTACCACAGACCTTCGGGTCCATAGTTATTAGCTAGATGGCTTCTTCTCTCTCTTTGGATCTCAATACAAAGTTCTCCTCGATCTTTTTGGAGATCTATTCGATGTAATTCTTTTTGCGGTGTGTTTGTCGAGATCCGATGAATTGTGGGTTTATGATCAAGATTATCTATGAACAATATTTGAATCTTCTCTGAATTCTTTTATGCATGATTTAATTATCTTTGCAAATCTCTTCGAATTATCAGTTTGGTTTGGCCTACTAGATTGATCTTTCTTGCAATGGGAAAAGTGCTTAGCTTTGGGTTCAATCTTGCGGTGTCCTTTCCCAGTGACAGCAGGGGCAGCAAGGCACGTATTGTATTGTTGCCATCGAGGATAAAAAGATGGGGTTTATATCATATTGCTTGAGTTTATCCCTCTACATCATGTCATCTTGCCTAATGCGTTACTCTATTCTTATGAACTTAATACTCTAGATGCATGCTGGATAGCGGTCGATGTGTGGAGTAATAGTAGTAGATGCAGAATCGTTTCGGTCTACTTGTCGCGGACGTGATGCCTATATACATGATCATGCCTAGATATTCTCATAACTATGCGCTTTTCTATCAATTGCTCGACAGTAATTCGTTCACCCACCGTAAATTATGCTACCTTGAGAGAAGCCACTAGTGAAACCTATGGCCCCCGGGTCTATTTTCCATCATATTATTTTCCTATCAATTTACTATTCCTTCCGTCTTTTATTTTGCAATCTTTACTTTCCAATCTATATCATAAAAATACCAAAAATATGTATCTGATTATCTTTATCAGATATCACTTTTGCAAGTGGCCGTGAAGGGATTGACAACCCCTTTATCACGTTGGTTGCAAGGTTCTTATTTGTTTGTGTAGGTACGAGGCGACTTGTGTGTGGTCTCCTACTGGATTGATACCTTGGTTCTCAAAAATGAGGGAAATACTTACGCTACTTTGCTGCATCACTCTTTCCCCTTCAAGGGGAAACCAACGCATGCTCAAGAGGTAGCAAGAAGGATTTCTGGCGTCGTTGCCGGGGAGATCTACGCCAAGTCAAGTCAAGTCAAGACATACCAAGTACCCATCACAACTCTTATCCCTCACATTACATTATTTGCCATTTGCCTCTAGGTTTCCTCTCCCCAACTTCACCCTTGCCATTTTATTCGCCCTCTTTTTTGTTCGCCCTTTCACTTGCTTCTTGTGTGCTCGTGTGGTGGATTGTTTGTCACGATGTATCTTCCAAAAAGTATTGATCTTCCAAGAAGTTTTATGTCCTCGCAATTTGAGCATAATAATTTCTTCAGAAATGAGCTTAAAGAGCAAAAAGGTTTTATGGAGTACATGAATAAAGAGCTCGATGATATGTCTAAAGAATGTTATGGTTTGAAATCTCAGTTTTCTCATCTTGAAAAGTTAATAGCCCAAATTTCGGATAAGCAGACCACCTTAGTTAATAAGATGGCCGCCAAACCGGAAGATTTTCATGATAATAGGGATGAAGATCTAAAAGTGATTGATGTGTCTCCTATTAAATCTTTGTTTTGCAATATGAATCTTGATAATGATGGGACTAGAGATGAGTCAACTTTATTTAAAAGGTGTTCCAATGATTCGGAGTTTTTAGCTCTTGATGCAAAAATTGGTAAAAGTGGGATTGAAGAGGTCAAAACTTTACATAGCAATGAACCCACTATTTTGGATTTCAAGGAATTTAATTATGATAATTGTTCTTTAATAGATTGTATTTCCTTGTTGCAATCCGTGTTAAATTCTCCTCATGCTTATAGTCAAAATAAAGCTTTTACCAAACATATCGTTGATGATTTAATGCAATCTTATGAAGAAAAGCTTGAATTGGAAGTTTCTATCCCTAGAAAACTTTATGATGAGTGGGAACCTACTATTAAAATTAAGATTAAAGATCATGAATGCTATGCTTTATGTGATTTGGGTGCTAGCGTTTCCACGATTCCAAAAACTTTATGTGATGTGTTAGGTTTCCGTGAATTTGATGATTGTTCTTTAAATTTGCATCTTGCGGATTCCACCATTAAGAAACCTATGGAAAGAATTAATGATGTTCTTATTGTTGCAAATAGGAATTATGTGCCCGTATATTTCATTGTTCTTGATATAGATTGCAATCCTACATGTCCTATTATTCTTGGTAGACCTTTCCTTAGAACGATTGGTGCAATTATTGATATGAAAGAAGGAAATGTTAGATTCCAATTTCCGTTAAGGGAAGGCATGGAACACTTTACTAGGAAGAAAATTAAATTACCTTATGAATCTATTATGAGAGCCACTTATGTATTGCATACCAAAGATGACAATACCTAGATCTATTCTTGCCTTTATGCCTAGCTAGGGGCGTTAAACGATAGCGCTTGTTGGGAGGCAACCCAATTTTATTTTTGTTTCTTGCTTTTTGGTTCTGTTTAGTAATAAATAATTCATCTAGCTTCTGTTAAGATGTGTTTTCATGTTTTAAATTAGTGTTTGTGCCAAGTAGAACCTTTGGGAAGACTTGGGTGAAGTCTTTATGATCTTGCTGTAAAAAATAGAAACTTTAGCGCTCACGAGATTAGCTGCCATTTTTTACTGGAGAGTGATTTTCGGTTGATTATTTTTGCAGATGATTAATAGACAAATTCCTCACGTCCACCAATTTATTTCAGAATTTTTGGAGTTACATAAGTATAAGTTTGATACAGATTACTACAGACTGTTCTGTTTTTGACAGAATCTGTTTTTCGTGTGTTGTTTGCTTATTTTGATGAATCTATGGCTAGTATCGGGGGGTATAAACCATAGAGAAGTTGGAATACATTAGGTTTAACACCAATATAAATAAAGAATGAGTTCATTACAGTACCTTATGGTGGTGATTTGTTTTCTTATACTAACGGAGCTCATGAAATTTTCTGTTGAGTTTTCTGTTGTGAAGTTTTCAAGTTTTGGGTAAAGATTTGATGGATTATGGAATAAGGAGTGGCAAGAGCCTAAGCTTGGGGATGCCCAAGGCACCCCAATGTAAAATTCAAGGACAACCAAAAGCCTAAGCTTGGGGATGCCCCGGAAGGCATCCACTCTTTCATCTTCGTCTATCGGTAACTTTACTTGAGGCTATATTTTTATTCACCACAAGATATGTGTTTTGCTTGGAGCGTCTTGTAGGATTTGAGTCTTTGCTTTTTAGTTTACCACAATAATACTTGCTATAGACACCTTTTGGGGAGACACACATGAATCGGAATTTATTAGAATACTCTATGTGCTTCACTTATATCTTTTGAGCTAGATAATTTTGCTCTAGTGCTTCACTTATATCTTTTTAGAGCACGGTGGTGGTTTTATTTTATAGAAATAATTGATCTCTCATGCTTCGCTTATATTATTTTGAGATTCTTTTAGAACAGCATGGTAGTTTGCTTTGGCTATAAAATTAGTCCTAATATGATGAACATCCAAGATAGGTATAATAAAAACTATCATATAAAGTGCATCGAATACTATGAGAAGTTTGATACTTGATAATTGTTTTGAGATATGAAGATGGTGATATTAGAGTCATGCTAGTTGAGTAGTTGTGAATTTTGGAAATACTTGTTCTAAAGTTTGTGATTCCCGTAGCACGCACGTATGGTGTACCGTTATGTGATGAAGTCGGAGAATGATTTATTTATTGATTGTCTTCCTTATGAGTGGCAGTCGGGGATGAGCGATGGTCTTTTCCTACCAATCTATCCCCCTAGGAGCATGCGCGTAGTACTTCATTTTGATAACTAATACATTTTTGCAATAAGTATGTGAGTTCTTTATGACTAATGTTGAGTCCATGGATTATACGCACTCTCACCCTTCCAGCATTGCTAGCCTCTCTAATACCGCGCACCTTTCGCCGGTATCATACACCCACCATATACCTTCCTGAAAATAGCCACCATACCTACCTATTATGGCATTTCCATAGCCATTCCGAAATATATTGCTACGCAACTTACCACCGTTCCGTTTATTATGACACGTTTCATCATTGTCGTATTGCTTTGCATGATCATGTAGTTGAAATCGTATTTGTGGCAAAGCCACCTTTATAATTCTTTCATACATGTCACTCTTGATTCATTGCATATCCCGGTACACCGCCGGAGGCATGCACATAGAGTCATATTTTGTTCTAAGTATTGAGTGGTAATTTTTGAATTGTAAGTAAATAAAAGTGTGATGATCATCATTATTAGAGCATTGTCCCAAGTGAGGAAAGGATGATGGAGACTATGATTCCCCCACAAGTCGGGATGAGACTCCGGACGAAAAGAAAAAAAAGAGAAAAAGGCCCAAATAAAAATAAAAAAATGAGAGAAAAAAGAGAGAAGGGACAATGTTACTATCCTTTTACCACACTTGTGCTTCAAAGTAGCACCATGATATTCATAATAGAGAGTCTCCTATGTTGTCACTTTCATATACTAGTGGGAATTTTACATTATAGAACTTGGCTTGTATATTCCAATGATGGGCTTCCTCAAAATGCCCTAGGTCTTCTTGAGCAAGCGAGTTGGATGCACACCCACTTAGTTTCTTTTGTTGAGCTTTCATACACTTATAGCTCTAGTGCATCCGTTGCATGGCAATCCCTACTCACCCACATTGATATCTATTGATGGGCATCTCCATGGCCCGTTGATACGCCTAGTTGATGTGAGACTATCTTCTCCTTTTTGTCTTCTCCACAACCACCATTCTATTCCACATATAGTGTTATGTCCATGGCTCACGCTCATGTATTGCGTGAAGATTGAAAAAATTTGAGAACATCAAAAGTATGAAACAATTGCTTGGCTTGTCATCGGGGTTGTGCATGATTAAATACTTTGTGTGATGAAGATAGAGCATAGCCAGATGATACGTCTCCGTCGTATCTATAATTTTTTATTGTTCCATGACAATATTCTACAACTTTCATATACTTTTGGCAACTTTTTATACTATTTTTGGGACTAACGGTGGCATCCGAGCCAGGTTTTATGCGTAGATGTCATATGCACGAGTAGAACACAAGTGAGTTGTAGGCGATATAAGTCATACTGCTTACCAGCATGTCATACTTTGGTTTGGCGGTATTGTTGGATGAAGCGGACCGGACCGACATTACGCGTATGCTTACGCGAGACTGGTTCTACCGACGTGCTTTGCACACAGGTGGCTGGCGGGTGTCAGTTTCTCCAAATTTAGTTGAACCGAGTGTGGCTACGCTCGGTCCTTGCGAAGGTTAAAATAGCACCAACTTGACAAACTATCGTTGTGGTTTTGATGCGTAGGTAAGAACGGTTCTTGCTCAGCCCGTAGCAGCCACGTAAAATTTGCAACAACAAAGTAGAAGACGTCTAACTTGTTTTTGCAGGGCATGTTGTGATGTGATATGGTCAAGGCATGATGCTAAATTTTATTGTATGAGATGATCATGTTTTGTAACCGAGTTATCGGCAACTGGCAGGAGCCATATGGTTGTCGCTTTATTATATGCAATGCAATCGCCCTGTAATGCTTTACTTTATCACTAAGCGGTACCGATAGTCGTAGAAGCATAAGATTGGCGAGACGACAACGATGCTACGATGGAGATCAAGGTGTCATGCCGGTGACGATGGTGATCATGACGGTGCTTCAGAGATGGAGATCACAAGCACAAGATGATGATGGCCATATCATATCACTTATATTGATTGCATGTGATGTTTATCTTTTATGCATCTTATCTTGCTTTGATTGACGGTAGCATTATAAGATGATCTCTCACTAAATTATCAAAGTATAAGTGTTCTCCCTGAGTATGCACCATTGCGAAAGTTCTTCGTGCTGAGACACCACATGATGATCGCGTGTGAGAGGCTCTACGTTCAAATACAATGGGTGCAAAACAGTTGCACACGCGGAATACTCAGGTTAAACTTGACGAGCCTAGCATATAACAGATATGGCCTCGGAACACGGAGACCGAAAGGTCGAGCGTGAATCATCTAGTAGATATGATCAACATAGTGATGTTCACCATTGAAACTACTCCATCTCACGTGATGATCGGACATGGTTTAGTTGATTTGGATCACGTGAACACTTAGAGAATTAGAGGGATGTCTATCTAAGTGGGAGTTCTTAAGTAATATGATTAATTGAACTTAAATTTATGATGAACTTAGTACCTGATAGTATTTTTCTTGTCTATGTTGATTGTAGATAGATGGCCCGTGTTGTTGTTCCGTTGAATTTTAATGCGTTCCTTGAGAAAGCAAAGTTGAAAGATGATGGTAGCAATTACACTGACTGGGTCCGTAACTTGAGGATTATCCTCATTGCTGCACAGGAGAATTACGTCCTGGAAGCACGGCTAGGTGCCAGACCTGCTGCAGGAGCAACACCAGATGTTATGAACGTCTGGCACAGCAAAGCTGATGACTACTCGATAGTTCAGTGTGCCATGCTTTACGGCTTAGAACCGGGACTTCAACGACGTCTTGAACGTCATGGAGCATATGAGATGTTCCAGGAGTTGAAGTTAATATTTCAAGCAAATGCCCGGATTGAGATATATGAAGTCTCCAATAAGTTCTGCAGCTGTAAGATGGAGGAGAATAGTTCTGTCAGTGAGCATATACTCAAAATGTCTGGGTATAACAATCACTTGATTCAACTGGGAGTTAATCTTCTGGATGATAGCGTCATTGACAGAATTCTTCAATCACTGCAATCAAGCTACAAGAGCTTCGTGATGAACTATAACATGCAAGGGATGGATAAGACAATTCCCGAGCTCTTCGCAATGCTAAAGGCTGCGGAGGTAGAAATCAAGAAGGAGCATCAAGTGTTGATGGTGAACAAGACCACCAGTTTCAAGAAAAAGGGCAAAGGGAAGAAGAAGGGGAACTTCAAGAAGAACAGCAAACAAGTTGCTGCTCAGGAGAAGAAACCCAAGTCTGGACCTAAGCTTGAGACTGAGTGCTTCTACTGCAAACAGACTGGTCACTGGAAGCGGAACTGCCCCAAGTATTTGGCGGATAAGAAGGATGGCAAGGTGAACAAAAGGTATATGTGATATACATGTTATTGATGTGTACCTTACTAATGCTCACAGTAGCACCTGGGTATTTGATACTGGTTCTGTTGCTAATATTTGCAACTCGAAACAGGGACTACGGATTAAGCGAAGATTGGCTAAGGACGAGGTGACGATGCGCGTGGGAAATGATTCCAAAGTCGATGTGATCGCGGTCGGCACGCTACCTCTACATCTACCTTCGGGATTAGTTTTAGACCTAAATAATTGTTATTTGGTGCCAGCGTTGAGCATGAACATTATATCTGGATCTTGTTTGATGCGAGACGGTTATTCATTTAAATCAGAGAATAATGGTTGTTCTATTTATATGAGTGATATCTTTTATGGTCATGCACCCTTGAAGAGTGGTCTATTTTTGTTGAAACTCGATAGTAGTGATACAAATATTCATAATATTGAAGCCAAAAGATGCAGAGTTGATAATGATAGTGCAACTTATTTGTGGCACTGCCGTTTAGGTCATATCGGTGTAAAGCGCATGAAGAAACTCCATACTGATGGACTTTTGGAATCACTTGATTATGAATCACTTGGTACTTGCGAACCTTGTGTAGCGACCCAACCCGAATGGATCAAGTCTCTGTGCTTAAGTGTCATCCCTGGATCGGTATGCTGACACACACAGTACTTGAGGATTTATAACAGAGGTAAATCACATGTATAAAGTAACGTAAATACCATTACCTCAATCCAAACAGCGGAAGTAACAAGGTTGTGGATTCCCATCAACACCAACGGCAAAGTTGAGTGTAGAAATCGTAACCCTAACGAATCACTTACTCGTCGTAACATATCCTGCAACATGAAACGTTGCAGCCCGAAAACGGGTCAGCACATGGAATATGCTGGCAAATTCACACCATAGAGAAATGATGAACAAAGGCTATCACTACATGCATATATGGCTGGTGGAAAAGCTCTATGGTTATAATGTTTTTGCGAAAAGCCAATTTTTCCCTACTTCAAAGGAATAAAATTTATTTAACTATCATGGTGGTTGTGAAACATTGAGATGGTTGACAACATCTCAATCCCAATTAAGTATCATCATTAACCCAACAAGATTAATTAAAGTAACATGATGAGATCAACGGGATAATCCAAGAACTAGATACTCAAGATGTCCATAACCGGGGACACGGCTAATCATGATTAGTTTGTACACTCTGCAGAGGTTTGCGCACTTTTCCCCACAAGACTCGATCGCCTCCGCTTGATTCTCGCACTGCATGATGTTTGAGAAACGGATGACCGAGACACAGTCTTTCAGAAACAATCACTCTTTACTCTGGGTGGACCGGTACACCTACTTTCCCCTACATCTGCTAGCCCACCTCTTCAAGAGATCCTGTAACCTACTCAACTATGCTAGAGCCCATAATAGCTTGTGGCTGCACACGGAAGTTTCTAGCATGAATAATCTTATGATCCCTTTGAGCCTGGGTGGCGGTCCTTATACAAACAGACAACACTGGGTTCTCCAGGTGCCTCAATCCACCCAGATGTGAGTTTTAGTTGCCACCTTAAGTTGAACCATTAATTAACAATCTCACATCTGTCATGGAAAATTCACTCAAACCCAATCCACGTCTACGAGCATAGCATAGCAATATAAGCAAACGTAGAAGTAACTCCCAAGGGTTTGATAGTAAACAGGGCAATAGGTACTACCTCATCTACTACTTCCCAATACCCACATGTTATCAATCCTACTCATGCAATGTTTGAGGGTTGAATCTAATGCATAAAAACTGGGTATGAAAGGGGGTATGATCAAAGTGTGAACTTGCCTGCAATGATGATGAAGATGATTCGCACTCAAAACTCTTGATAGATCTACTCGTCACACTCCGGTCAATCTATCGTAAGCAAGCAATAGTAACCACACATAAGCAATCACTCAAAAGATCGAGAAGAACGAAGAAGACGATTCGGGAAACATCAAAACCAAGCAAATAACTCTTGCAACATAAAACAATTTCTAACAGTACCAAAATTATATGAATTTGGCCTTATCAGAAAGTTTAGGTCAAGAGCTTCGATTTGCAAAAAGAATCAACTCAAACGGGGCTACGAAACTCAAGTTATGTTCAAAAGAAGTTTGAATACAAATCAGTTTGAATTCAAATTTTAAAACTTTCAAAAACATGTTTAATTTGTTTTACTGGATAGAGGAGATCATAACGAGGAAGTGGGCGTTGGTTTCGTTGGATTTGGACAAACGGGTGAAAAGTTATGGATGTTTGAAAACCAGGGGCTATTCTGTAAGAAAAACAATTGCTACTAGGTCCCTGGCCGAAAATAACAGAAAAAGAAAAAAAGCTAAATAGTGAACGTGCGTTAACTAGTTCTAAACAGTGGACGTTCGTTGTTTAGAAAAACCTAAAAAAACAGATCTAGTCCAGGGTTTTTTTTAACAAAACCGAAACGAATAAAAAAAATAAACCGGGGCGGTTTTATACCGTCGGTGGTTCGGCGGTTTTTGGCGACAAAACCGGCAGCGGTGTTGACTCCGGCGACGGGGCAGTGGCGACGGCGGGCTCCGGCGCGGGGCTCGGCTTCGCGACGAGGGGCGGGGCGGCGAAGGCACGGGAGGGGGG
>NC_057805.1:451436493-451458980 GCF_018294505.1 Triticum aestivum | reverse complement strand
GACGGCGGTCGTCGGCGGCGAGAGTGGTGGCTTCGGGCGGCGGAGCTTCGGCGGATCTTGCCGGCGGCGGCGAGATGAGGGAGGGGCGGCGGCGCGAGCAGAGGGGGAGAGAGGGGTCGGGGCCCGGCTTTTAAAGGGCCCGGGGAGGGCGGTGGCGTGGGGAAGGGGCGGCCGGTGGCGGGACGGCGCCGGACTCCGGGAGGAGTCCCGGTCGGGGACGGCGGGCGAGGCGGCGCGGAGCTGGGCCTTGGCCTGGCTTCGGCTGGGCCGGCCCAGTTCGGCGGAGGGAATTTTTTTTTAAACTCCGACAAACAAAATAAAAACAAATAAAAGTAAAATATTATATAGGCATATAATATATCAAAATTTTCAGAAAAAGATTTCCTACAACGTGGACATTTTGTAAAGTCAAATAAAATTCACACAAATTTTAATAAATCAAACAGTGCTGCCGCCTTATTAAAATCCAATAAAAATCATTTTAAAAATACCAAAATGATTTCAAATTTATTTTTCTCCAATTTTCTGATGTAGGGAATCATGTTACCCTATTTTCTGTATATTTTTTTTTGGAGAAAAATAATTTGAATAAAACTCAAATAACTCCAATATTGAAAATAATTTCAATGGGACTTTGATTTTAATCCTTTGAAACTCCCAACTCATATTTCATTTGTTTTGAAGAAGTCATTTTATCTTCTCTCGTGAAAATCATTGAGTTGCATAAAGTTTCAGAAATGAAAAATATTTTCAAATAAAATTCAAATATTTTCAACACCCCTTGTCATTTAAATAAATGGAAGAAGTCATGTCATCTTCTCTCGAGGGTTTTGTGATGAAAAGAATTTGAATTCATGGAGATCATAAAAGAAAAATGAGAGTTTGGGAAAGTCCTCTTATTCCCTCTCATTTAACTTTCAAAAGATTTTGAATTCCACTCACTTTCAGTCAATCAATCAATCCAATCTATCTGTTTATTATAACATTGCAAAATTTAGAATTTTGGGATGTTACACCTTGCCTCATGGGCAAGATGACTAAAACACCGTTCTCCGGAACTATGGAGCGAGCAACAGATTTGTTGGAAATCATACATACAGATGTATGTGGTCCGATGAATGTTGAGGCTCGCAGCGGGTATTGTTATTTTCTCACCTTCACAGATGATTTAAGCAGATATGGGTATATCTACTTAATGAAACATAAGTCTGAAACATTTGAAAAGTTCAAAGAATTTCAGATTGAAGTTGAAAATCATCGTAACAAGAAAATAAAGTTTCTACGATCTGATCGTGGAGGAGAATATTTGAGTTACGAGTTTCGTCTTCATTTGAAACAATGCGGAATAGTTTTGCAACTCACGCCACCCGGAACACCACAGCGAAATGGTGTGTTCGAACATCGTAATCATACTTTACTAGATATGGTGTGACCTATGATGTCTCTTACTGATTTACCGCTATCGTTTTGGGGATATGCTTTAGAGACGGCTGCATTCACGTTAAATAGGACACCATCGAAATCCGTTGAGACGACGCCTTATGGACTGTGGCTTGGCAAGAAACCAAAGTTGTCGTTTCTTAAAGTTTGGGGATGCGATGCTTATGTGAAAAAGCTTCAACCTGATAAGCTCGAACCCAAATCAGAAAAATGTGTCTTCATAGGATACCCAAAAGAGACTGTTGGGTACACCTTCTATCATAGATCCGAAGGCAAGACTTTTGTTGCTAAATTTGGAATCTTTCTAGAGAAGGAGTTTCTCTCGAAAGAAGTGAGTGGGAGGAAAGTAGAGCTTGATGAGGTAACTGTACCTGCTCCCTTATTGGAAAGTAGTTCATCACAGAAACCGGTTTCTGTGACACCTACACCAATTAGTGAGGAAGTTAATGATGATGATCACGAAACTTCAGATCAAGTTGTTACTGAACCTCGTATATCAACCAGAGTAAGATCCGCACCAGAGTGGTACGGTAATCCTGTTCTGGAAGTCATGTTACTAGACCATGATGAACCTACGAACTATGAAGAAGCGATGGTGAGCCCAGATTCCGCAAAATGGCTTGAGGCCATGAAATCTGAGATGGGATCCATGTATGAGAACAAAGTGTGGACTTTGGTTGACTTGCCCGATGATCGGCAAGCCATTGAGAATAAATGGATCTTCAAGAAGAAGACTGACGCTGACGGTAATGTTACTGTCTATAAAGCTCGACTTGTTGCGAAAGGTTTTCGACAAGTTCAAGGGATTGACTACGATGAGACTTTCTCACCTGTAGCGATGCTTAAGTCTGTCTGAATCATGTTAGCAATTGCCGCATTTTATGATTATGAAATTTGGCAAATAGATGTGAAAACTGCATTCCTGAATGGATTTCTGGAACAAGAGTTGTATATGATGCAACCGGAAGGTTTTGTCGATCCAAAAGGAGCTAACAAAGTGTGCAAGCTCCAGCGATCCATTTATGGACTGGTGCAAGCCTCTCGGAGTTGGAATAAACGTTTCGATAGTGTGATCAAAGCATTCAGTTTTATACAGACTTTTGGAGAAACATGTATTTACAAGAAAGTGAGTGGGAGCTCTGTAGCATTTCTGATATTATATGTGGATGACATATTACTGATTGGAAATGATATAGAATTTCTGTATAGCATAAAGGGATGCTTGAATAAGAGTTTTTCAATGAAAGACCTCGGTGAAGCTGGTTATATATTGGGCATCAAGATCTATAGAGATAGATCAAGATGCTCAATTGGACTTTCACAAAGCACATACCTTGACAAAGTTTTGAAGAAGTTCAAAATGGATCAAGCAAAGAAAGGGTTCTTGCCTGTGTTACAAGGTGTGAAGTTGAGTAAGACTCAATGCCGAACCATTGCAGAAGATAGAGAGAAGATGAAAGATGTTCCCTATGCTTCAGCCATAGGCTCTATCATGTCTGCAATGCTGTGTACCAGACCTGATGTGTGGCTTGCTATAAGTTTAGCAGGGAGGTACCAAAGTAATCCAGGAGTGGATCACTGGACAGCGGTCAAGAACATCATGAAATACCTGAAAAGGACTAAGGATATGTTTCTCGTTTATGGAGGTGACAAAGAGCTAGTCGTAAATGGTTACGTCGATGCAAGCTTTGACACTGATCCGGACGATTCTTAATCGCAAACCGGATACGTGTTTACATTGAACGGTGGAGCTGTCAGTTGGTCCAGTTCTAAACAAAGCGTTGTGGCGGGATCTACATGTGAAGTGGAGTACATAGCTGCTTCGGAAGCAACAAATGAAGGAGTCTGGATGAAGGAGTTCATATCCGATCTAGGTGTCATACCTAGTGCATCGGGTCTAATGAAAATCTTTTGTGACAATACTGGTGCAATTGCCTTGGCGAAGGAATCCAGATTTCACAAGAGAACCAAGCACATCAAGAGACGCTTCAATTCCATCCGGGATCTAGTCTAGGTGGGAGACATAGAAATTTGCAAGATACATACGGATCTGAATGTTGTAGACCCATTGACTAAGCCTCTTCCACGAGCAAACATGATCAGCACCAAGGCTCCATGGGTGTTAGAATCATTACTGTGTAATCTAGATTATTGACTCTAGTGCAAGTGGGAGACTGAAGGAAATATGCCCTAGAGGCAATAGTAAAGTTATTATTTATTTCCTTATATCATGATAAATGTTTATTATTCATGCTAGAATTGTATTAACCGGAAACATAATACTTGTGTGAATACATAGACAAACAGAGTGTCACTAGTATGCCTCTACTTGACTAGCTCGTTGATCAAAGATGGTTATGTTTCCTAGCCATAGACATGAGTTGTCATTTGATTAACGGGATCACATCATTAGGAGAATGATGTGATTGACTTGACCCATTCCGTTAGCTTAGCACACGATCGTTTAGTATTCTGCTATTGCTTTCTTCATGACTTGTACATGTTCCTATGACTATGAGATTATGCAACTCCCGTTTACCGGAGGAACACTTTGTGTGCTACCAAACGTCACAACGTAACTGGGTGATTATAAAGGTGCTCTACAGGTGTCTCCAAAGGTACTTGTTGGGTTGGCGTATTTCGAGATTCGGATTTGCCACTCCGATTGTCGGAGAGGTATCTTGATACGTCTCCGACGTATCTATAATTTTTGATTGCTCCATGCTATAGTATCTTCTGTTTTGGACATTATTGGGCTTTATTATTCACTTTTATATTACTTTTGGGACTAACCTATTAACCGGAGGCCCAGCCCAGAATTGCTGTTTTTTGCCTATTTCAGAGTTTCGCAAAAAAGGAATATCAAACGGAGTCCAAACGGAATAAAACCTTCGGGAACATGATTTTTGGAACGAACAAGATCCAGGAGACTTGGACCCTACGTCAAGAAATAAAGGAGGAGGCCACGAGGTAGGGGGGCGCGCCCTCCACCCTCGTGGGCCCCCTGTTGCTCCACCGACGTACTCCTTCCTCCTATATGTACCTACGTACCCCCAAACGATCAGATGCGGAGCCAAAAAACAAATTCCACCGCCGCAACCTTCTGTACCCACGAGGTCCCATCTTGGGGCCTGTTCCGGAGCTCCGCCGGAAGGGGAATCGATCACGGAGGGCTTCTACATCAACACCATAGCCTCTCCGATGAACTGTGAGTAGTTTACCTCAGACCTTCGGGTCCATAGTTATTAGCTAGATGGCTTCTTCTCTCTTTTTGGATCTCAATACAAAGTTCTCCCCCTCTCTCGTGGAGATCTATTCGATGTAATCTTCTTTTGCGGTGTGTTTGTTGAGACCGATGAATTGTGGGTTTACGATCAAGTTTATCTATTAACAATATTTGAATCTTCTCTGAATTCTTTTATGTATGATTGGTTATCTTGCAAGTCTCTTCGAATTATCAGTTTGGTTTGGCCTACTAGATTGGTTTTTCTTGCAATGGGAGAAGTGCTTAGCTTTGGGTTCAATCTTGCGGTGTCCTTTCCAAGTGACAGTAGGTGCAGCAAGGCACGTATTGTATTGTTGCCATCGAGGATAACAAGATGGGTTTTTTATCATATTGCATGAATTTATCCCTCTACATCATGTCATCTCGCTTAAGGCGTTACTCTGTTTTTATGAACTTAATACTCTAGATGCATGCTGGATAGCGGTCGATGTGTGGAGTAATAGTAGTAGATGCATGCAGGAGTCGGTCTACTTGTCTCGGACGTGATGCCTATATACATGATCATACCTAGATATTCTCATAACTATGCTCAATTCTCTCAATTGCTCAACAATAATTTGTTCACCCACCGTAGAATAGTTATGCTCTTGAGAGAAGCCACTAGTGAAACCTATGGCCCCCGGGTCTATCTTCATCATATTAATCTTCCAACACTTAGTTATTTCCTTTGCTCTTTACTTTGCTTTTATTTTACTTTGCATCTTTATCACAAAAATACCAAAAATATTATCCTATCATATCTATCAGATCTCACTCTCGTAAGTGGCCGTGTAGGGATTGACAACCCCTTATTGCGTTGGTTGCGAGGATTTATTTGTTTTGTGTAGGTGCGAGGGACTCGTGCGTAACCTCCTACTGGATTGATACCTTGGTTCTCAAAAACTGAGGGAAATACTTACGCTACTTTGCTGCATCACCCTTTCCTCTTCAAGGGAAAACCAACGCAGTGCTCAAGAGGTAGCATATCTCTGGGCCCACTCGGTAATGCACATCACTTAATCCTTGCAAGCATTGCAACTAATGAGTTAGTTGCAGGATGATGTATTACGGAACGAGTAAAGAGCCTTGCCGGTAACGAGATTGAACTAGGTATTGAGATACCGACGATCGAATCTCGGGCAAGTAACATACCGATACAAAGGGAACAACGTATGTTGTTATGCGGTTTGACCGATAAAGATCTTCGTAGAATATGTGGGAGCCAATATGAGCATCCAGGTTCCGCTATTGGTTATTGGCCGGAGACGTGTCTCGGTCATGTCTACATAGTTCTCGAACCCGTAGGGTCCGCACGCTTAAAGTTTCGATGACAATTATATTATGAGTTTATATTTTTTGATGTACCGAAGGTAGTTCGGAGTCCCGGATGTGATCACGGACATGAGGAGGAGTCTCGAAATGGTCGAGACATGAAGATTGATATATTGGACGACTATATTCGGACACCGGAATGGTTCCGGGGGTTATCGGATATATACCAAAGTACCGGGAGGTTACCGGAACCCCCCGGGGGTTTAATGGGCCTACATGGGCCTTAGTGGAGAAGAGGAGAGGCGACTAGGGCAGGCCGCGCGCCCCCTCCCCCTCTTGTCCGAATTGGACAAGGAGGGGGGCGCCCCCCCTTTCCTTCCTCTCTCTCTCCTCTTTCCCCCCTTCTCCTAATCCAACAAGGAAAGGAGGGAGTCTTACTCCCGGTGGGAGTAGGACTCCTCCTGGCGCTCCCCTCTCCTGGCCGGCCGCCTCTCCCCCCCCTTGATCCTTTATATAAGGGGGCAGGGGGCACCCCAAAGACACAACAATTGATCATTGATCTTTTAGCCGTGTGCGGTGCCCCCATCCACCATAGTCCACCTCGATAATATTGTTACGGTGCTTAGGCGAAGCCCTGCGTCGGTAGAACATCATCATCGTCACCACGTCGTCGTGCTGACAAAACTCTCCCTCAACACTCGGCTGGATCGGAGTTCGAGGGACGTCATCGGGCTGAACGTGTGCTGAACTCGGAGGTGCCGTGCGTTCGGTACTTGATCGGTCGGATCGTGAAGACGTACGACTACATCAACCGCGTTGTGCTAACGCTTCCGCTTTCGGTCTACGAGGGTACGTGGACACACTCTCCCCTCTCGTTGCTATGCATCACCATGATCTTGCGTGTGCGTAGGAATTTTTTTGAAATTACTACGTTCCCCTACAGTTATAGCGTGGGGTGAATATTCTCGTGTGTGCTTGTTTGCTTTAACACTAAGTAATTTTTATTTACTGTTCTAAGTTGTTCTCTATATTTAGTTATGGATATGGAACATGAAATACCAAAAAATTTAGGTTTACTTGCTACTCATGGAGATGGGGAACCTCCTAAAACCCTCGATGCTCATTATGTGAAAGATATTATGTACTACTTTGATAATCCTGAGAAAACCCCATTCAACTTTATAATGGGAGACACGTTGGATCAACGTGAATACTTTAGGGATTATCGCTTGACTCAAAAGGGGAAACTATTATGGGATCAAATTTATATGTTGTATTGGTATGCTAGGCAACTATGCTTGAGATATGATTATACTTGTTGCTCTAGGATGAAGGCTCCACACCTTCCCTTTTCATGCAAATTTAATGATGATAAAACCTTGGCTTCTTATGCTAATGGTATATATGATTACTATGATGTGGAACAAATAGAAGAATTCGTTGCTTTTATGGGTGCTTATGAAATTGAATCTTTGTTTGAAGAGTTTGAAGATTTTGATGATTCAGTTTACAGACCTGAAAATTTTGCTATACTTAAATATTGCTATGAAAATTATGAATTCAGTTCCAATATTGATGAATTTATTGAGAAAGTCTCCACTGTCCGAGAAGAGACTAATATTTTGCAGGAGTCTATGGAAGAAGAAATTGATGAAACTGCGAGCTCATTGGATGAAAAAGATGATGAGGAGAGCGAAGAACAAAAGGAGGAAGAGCGGATTAGCTACCCGTGCCCACCTTCTAATGAGAGTAACTCTTCAACTCATACATTGTTTAATTTCCCTTCGTGCTTACGGAAGGATGATTGCTATGATGATTGTTATGATCTCGTTGATTCTCTTAAAATATCCCTTTTTGATGATGCTTGCTATGCTTGTGGCCAAGATGCCAATATGAATTATGCTTATGGAGATGAACTTGCTATAGTTCCCTATGTTAAACATGAAATTGTTGCTATTGCACCCATGCATGATAGTCTATTATCTTTTTAAATTCTCCCGGCTACACTATATCGGAGAAGTTTGCCCTTATTAAGGATTATATTGATGGGTTGCGTTTCACTACTACACATGATGATTTTGATAGATATAATATGCATGTGCTTGCTGCTCCTACTTGCAATTATTATGAGACATGAACTACATCTCCGCCTCTCTATGTTTCCAATATGATTAAATTGCAAGAAACTTCTTATGCTATGCATTGGCCTTTACTTTGTGTGCATGAATTGTTCTTTTATGACATGCCGATGCATAGGAAGAGAGTTAGACTTCGTCATTACATGATATATGTTGCTTTGTGCTCACTACTAAATGCCAAATCATTGCTAATTTAAATTGGCTTTGATATACCTTGGGATCCGGGTGGATTCATTACTTGAGCACTATATGCCTAGCTTAATGGCTTTAAAGAAAGCGCTGCCAGGGAGACAAACCAGAAGTTTTAGAGAGTCATTTATTTCTGTTGAGTGCTTTTATATAGTTTAAAAACAAAAAAATAAAGAGGGGAACCCAAAACTTTTCAAAAAGGAAAGTGAAAGTGAGAGAGGCAAGCATTGTTGAAGTGGGGGAGCTCCTTGAACTTTGTTCATGCTCACGGAAACTTTGTGAATCTTGATTACAGAAAAATTTCAACAAAAATAATTATCCCCTTGTACAATTTCATTGTATTATAAAAATAATGTGCCAAGATTTTCCTTTAGGATGTTTACATTGCTTGTTGGTTTGTGCGGTGCAGAACAAAAACTTTGGCTCTAGTGCGCGATTTTGCATTTTTTACTGGAACGTCAAACGGTTCTGAAACTTTTTGCACTGTCTTTCTATACAAATTTTTTATTTTACCTAATTTTTCAGAATTTTTGGAGTACCAGAGGTATGGTGAATGTTCAGATTATTACAGACTGCCCTGTTTAAGACAGATTCTCTTTTTGATGCATTGTCTGCTTGTTTTGATGAAATTATCGATTTCTATCAGTGGTTAAGCCATGGAAAAGTTTATATTACAGTAGATACAATGCAAAAACAAAATATGAATTGGTTTGTAACAGTACTTAGATTAGTGATTTGCTTTATTATACTAACGGATCTTACCGAGTTTTCTGTTGAGTTTTGTGTGGATGAAGTGTTTGAAGATCGAGGAGGTCTCAATGTGAGGAGAAGCAAGAGCTCAAGCTTGGGGATGCCCAAGGCACCCCAAGTAAATATTCAAGGAGACTCAAGCGTCTAAGCTTGGGGATGCCCCAGAAGGCATCCCATCTTTCTTCAACAAGTATCGGTATGTTTTCGGATTCGTTTCGTTCATGCGATATGTGCAAATCTTGGAGCGTCTTTTGCATTTAGTTTTCACATTTGTTTTATGCACCATGCTGGTATGAGATAGTCCTTGGTTGATTTATAGAATGCTCATTGCACTTCACTTATATCTTTTGAGTATGGCTTTATAGAATGCTTCATGTGCTTCACTTATATCATTTGAAGTTTGGATTGCTTGTTTCTCTTCACATAGAAAACCGCCATTTGTAGAATGCTCTTTTGCTTCACTTATATTTGTTAGAGCATGGGCATATCTTTTGTTCTTTTGTAGAAAGAATTAAACTCTCTTGCTTCACTTATATCTATTTAGAGAGATCACAGGAACTGGTCATTCACATGGTTAGTCATAAAATCCTACATAAAACTTGTAGATCACTGAATATGATATGTTTGATTCCTTGCAATAGTTTTGCGATATAAAGATGGTGATATTAGAGTCATGCTAGTGGGTAGTTGTGGATTGTAGAAATACTTGTGTTGAAGTTTGTGATTCCCATAGCATGCACGTATGGTGAACCGTTATGTGATGAAGTCGGAGCATGAGGTATTTATTGATTGTCTTCCTTATGAGTGGCGGTCGGGGACGAGCGATGGTCTTTTCCTACCAATCTATCCCCCTAGGAGCATGCGCGTAGTACTTTGTTTCGATGACTAATAGATTTTTGCAATAAGTATGTGAGTTCTTTATGACTAATGTTGAGTCCATGGATTATACGCGCTCTCACCCTTCCATCATTGCTAGCCTCTTCGGTACCGTGCATTGCCCTTTCTCACCTCGAGAGTTGGTGCAAACTTCGCCGGTGCATCCAAACCCCATGATATGATATGCTCTATCACACATAAGCCTCCTTATATCTTCCTCAAAACAACCACCATACCTACCTATCATGGCATTTCCATAGCCATTCCGAGATATATTGCCATGCAACTTCCATCATCATCATATACATGACTTGAGCATTCATTGTCATATTGCTTTGCATGATCGTAAGATAGCTAGCATGATATTTTCATGGCTTGTCCGTTTTCTGATATCTTTGCTATGCTAGATCATTGCACATCCCGGTACACCGCCGGAGGCATTCATATAGAGTCATATCTTTGTTCTAGTATTGAGTTGTAATATTGAGTTATAAGTAAATAAAAGTGTGATGATCACCATTATTAGAACATTGTCCCAGGTGAGGTTATCAAAATAAAAGAGGCCAAAGAATCCCAAATAAAAAAAAAGAGGCCAAAGAAGCCCACCAAAAAAAGAGGGAGAAAAAAAATAAAAAAAAATAAAAAATGAGAGAAGGGACAATGTTACTATCCTTTTACCACACTTGTGCTTCAGAGTAGCACCATGTTCTTCATATAGTGAGTCTCTTGAGTTATCACTTTCATATACTAGTGGGAATTTTCATTATAGAACTTGGCTTGTATATTCCGATGATGGGCTTGCTCAAATGCCCGAGGTCTTCATAAGCAAGTAAGTTGGATGCACACCCACTTAGTTTTCAGTTTGAGCTTTCATACACTTATAGCTCTTAGTGCATCTGTTGCATGGCAATCCCTACTCCTCGCATTGACATCAATTGATGGGCATCTCCATAGCCCATTGATTAGCCGTGTCGATGTGAGACTTTCTTCCTTTTTGTCTTCTCCACACAACCTCCATCATCATATTCTATTTCACCTATAGTGCTATATCCATGGCTCACGCTCATGTATTGCGTGAAAGTTGAAAAGGTTTGAGAACGTCAAAAGTATGAAACAATTGCTTGGCTTGTCATCGGGGTTATGCATGATTTGAATATTTTGTGTGGTGAAGATGGAGCATAGCCAGACCATATGATTTTGTAGGGATAACTTTCTTTGGCCATGTTATTTTGAAAAGACATGATTGCTTTATTAGTATGCTTGAAGTATTATTGTCTTAATGTCAAATGATAGACTATTGCTTTGAATCACTCGTGTCTTAATATTCATGCCATGATTAGATTACATGATTAAGATTATGCTAGGTAGCATTCAACATCAAAAATTATCTTTTTTATCATTTACCTACTCGAGGACGAGCAGGAATTAAGCTTGGGGATGCTGATATGTCTCCGTCGTATCTATAATTTTTTATTGTTCCATGCCAATATTCTACAACTTTCATATACTTTTGGCAACTTTTTATACTATTTTTGGGACTAACATATTGATCCAGTGCCCAGTGCCAGTTCCTGTTTGTTGCATGTTTTTTGTTTTGCACAAAATCCATATCAAACGGAGTCCAAACGGGATAAAAACTGACGGAGATTTTTTTGGAATATATGTGAATTTTGGGAAGTGGAATCATCGCGAGACGATGCCCGAGGGGGCCACGAGGCAGGGGGGCATGCCCCTGACCCTCGTGGACACCCCGTAAGGCGGTTTGTGCCCTTCTTTCACCGCAAGAAAGGTAATATCCGGATAAAAATCGTGTTCAAATTTCAATCCAATCGGAGTTAGGGATCTCCGGGAATATAAGAAACGGTGAAAGGCCAGATCTGGGAACACAGAAATAGAGAGAGACAGAGAGACAGATCCAATCTCGGAGGGGAAACCCTTCTCCCATCTAGGTAGAAGGTCAAGGAAGAAGAAGAAGGGGGGCCCTCTCCCCCTCTCTTCCGGTGGCGCCGGAACGCCGCCGGGGCCATCATCATCACCGCAATCTACACCAACAACTTCACCGCCATCATCACCAACTCTTCCCCCCTCTATGCAGCAGTGTAACCCCTCTTTTACCCGCTGTAATCTTTACTTAAACATGGTGCTCAATGCTATATATATATTATTTACCAATGATGTATGGCTATCCTATGATGTTTGAGTAGATCCGTTTTGTCCTATGGGTTAATTGATGATCGTGATTGGTTTGATTTGCATGTTTTATTATTGGTGTTGTCCTATGGTGTTCTCCGTGTTGCGCAAGCGTGAGGGATTCCCGCTGTAGGGTGTTGCAATACGTTCATGATTCGCTTATAGTGGGTTGCTTGAGTGAGAGAAGCATAAACCCGAGTAAGGGGGTTGTTGCGTATGGGATAAAGAGGACTTGATGCTTTAATGCTATGGTTGGGTTTTACCTTAATGATCTTTAGTAGTTGCGGATGCTTGCTAGAGTTCCAATCATAAGTGCATATGATCCAAGAAGAGAAAGTATGTTAGCTTATGCCTCTCCCTCAAATAAAATTGCAATAGTGGTTACCGGTCTAGTTATCGATTGCCTAGGGACAAATAACTTTCTTGTGACAAAAAGCTCTCTACTGAAACTAACTTAGTTGTGTCTTTATCTAAACAGCCCCTAGTTTTATTTACGCGCTCTTTATTATCTTGCAAACCTATCCAACAACACCTACAAAGTACTTCTAGTTTCATACTTGTTCTAGGTAAGGCGAACGTTAAGCGTGCGTAGAGTTGTATCGGTGGTCGATAGAACTTGAGGGAATATTTGTTCTACCTTTAGCTCCTCGTTGGGTTCGACACTCTTACTTATCGAGAGAGGCTACAATTGATCCCCTATACTTGTGGGTTATCACCAGACTATATGATTTTGTAGGGATAACTTTCTTTGGCCATGTTATTTTGAGAAGACATGATTGCTTTGTTAGTATGCTTGAAGTATTATTATTTTTATGTTAATATTAAACTTTTATCTTGAATCTTTCGGATCTGAACATTCATGCCACAATAAGAAAAAATACATTGAGAAATATGCTAGGTAGCATTCCACATCAAAAATTCTGTTTTTATCATTTACCTACTCAAGGACGAGCAGGAATTAAGCTTGGGGATGCTTGATACGTCTCCAATGTATCTATAATCACTACAAAAAAATACACTTCCGTGATGATACGTGTTTTTCACAGTAGGTCGCGTTTTTTGTCATGCATGTACATCCATGACGATTTTATGACGGAATCAAGATAGTCATACCTGTGTTGTCGTAGAAGTGTTCCATGACATTACCAAAATTATCATCACGGAAGTGTCCACTTCCATGACGATAAATCGCGCGTCACAGAAGTGCTTTCGTCAAGGGTGACCGACACGTGGCATCCACCGTAACGGAACGCCGTTAAGCTATCGGGTCGGGTTTTGGATCCGATAACCCGTTAACAGCCCGACCAATGGGAAATTTCCACGTGTAAAATTCTTATTGGCCGGACGAAACACGTGTCAGCTCGTTAGTGGGTCAGATAGGCGCCTATGATATGTCGACACGTGCCACGGCCCAGCACTGGCCCATTTAGCTTACAAAGCCGGCCCGTTTAACTTGGTCAAAAGTTAACGGGCTGGCCCATGAAAAGCCTGTTAACGGTCTCTTCGCAAATAGCCCATTTTACGGCCCGTTAACTCACGGCCCGTTAGGCCCTAAAGGAAATCGGCCCAACAACATCATGTGGGCCGTCGAATATAACACCAGCCCATTTCACTTTTGGCCCATGTATGGCCCACGACGTCTTTCGGCCCATATGAGGCCTTTGTATCTTTCGGCCCTTTACAGGCCCACGGTGACTCTAGCCCATAATGAACAGTAATTTTCTTTATACCCGTTAACGGCCCGTGATTTACATGGGCCGTTTCCAGCCCGTGTTAGCTTTCGGCCTATTGACGGCCCATACGTTCTTGGGCTACTTTTCGGCCCTCGATTATTTCCGGCCCGTTACTGGCATGTTCCCCTAATGGGCCAAATTCGGCCCATGGCAAGAGTCGGCCCGTTACTGGCCTGTTCCCCTAATGGGCCAAATTCGGCCCATGGCAAGAGTCGGCCCGTTACTGGCCTGTTACCCTAATGGGCCAAATTCGGCCTATGGCAAGAGTCGGCCCGTTTCTGGCCTGTTAACCCGTTGCGCCGTTTCCAGCCCGTCCTATATTCTGGCCCATTAAAGACCCGTTATGCCTGTGACAGAATTAAGCCTTTGCTGTCCTACGGCCTGTTAACGGCTTGTTACCGTGCTGGGCCGATACCAATTACGCTCGATTACGGCCCATGTAGACCCATTTATCCGACGGCCCGAGGCCCACCGATTACATGCCTATTTATCGACGGCCCGTAGGAGACCCATGGATCCTACGGCCCGTATATGGCCCATGGTAGTTGCGGCCACTAGCAAACCAGGGAAAAAGAAGACTAGGAAATAAATAAGGCCGAAACTAACGCTAGGCTATTAAGGCGATTGCACAGATTACATCCACTCGGCATCAAGGATCGCCACCAGTGCAAATATAGGGAACACCCTACACTATACAAAAATGGCTTGCTGTTTTCTTCAGCCGGTGGCTGCACGTTAAGAATAAATTTTGTATCGCACCAAAACAAATTACAACTATATAACAAAAGGAAGGTTGGCATAAAACTTAACAGTCTAGCAGATAAATGCACCACCAGAAGTTCAGAAGCTCAGTTCATTTGACCTGACTGTTACGTTTTCATGCTGTATTGTCCGATGGAGCACCATAACCCTCGCCTTCATTTCCCCTAGGCTCCTGAACAACATAGCAAATGTCTGATAGTCTGGTTGCAAAACCATGCATATCTTGACGACATTGAGCAATGTTTCTCCTTGTTTCACAAAGGGTCTCTGTTAGGGAATGGACTTGTGTCTGGAACGCAGATACAACATTGCTTTGAGCTTGCATATCTTGATCATGAGGCAGTTTGGACGATATTGCCTTAACAACCAACCCAGTATTACGCAGGAACGTGCTTTTGGCACTGTTAGTGGACAGGTACTGACCCACTGCAGCAAGAGCTGACATTGCGATTATAGTTGCCTCGCCACCTTCAGAAGGTGGCGGTTCCACCATTTTTTCCATAGCTCGCTGAAAAGTTGAGGTTTTACATTAGTAGTACCAGAACATAAGATATTAAGGAGGCAACAAAACCAAACAAAATAGCTTTGGTCTATATACAGAACTTATTCTGGTGAACCCATGAAAATATTAGTTGTATTTTATTGCAAAGTACATAATAAAATCAGGTTCCAAACATATGACCATGTACCATCGCTAATGTATTGTCTATTTCTTCACATTGTATTGAGGGCTAAGGATAAAGAGACGAAGTTTATAATACGGTAAGCATAGTATGACATCATTCATATCACAAAACAACTGAGAACAGACAAACAGGCAATTGTAACGTTGTGTGGGCAAGTCCAGCACGGAACTAGATTACAGGTCAAGATCAAAGGAACATCACTCCTCTCTTTTAAACCTTGTAAGGTGCAATGATACGCTAAGACAATTGTGTATAAAATTGAAAAGAGTAATAGACATTGACTGCAAACCATGCAGTTCAAGGCACAAGTCAGAGTAAGTAGTAGTTAAAAGGCATGAGGATTAAGGACTTACAACAGCGGCTTTGACTGGTGTAGTCATGCCCTTCTTGCTGGTGTGACAGTCCTTGAAGATTTCCACAGCATTTGGTTCAGGTACTTTTTGGTCCTTGCGGGCTTTCCTCTGCATTTCGAACAAGTCAATATAGATCTGATAATATGGTACAGCGAAAAGAGTGAAACAACAGCTAATTACAAGAGCCTCGCAGTGTGCAATATAGCTACGAGATCCTGTCGTCTGTTGGAATTTCACTTTCATACGGTTGGCCTTGTTCTTTGAACAGTTCACCTACAAGAAGATAGATTTGTGTGGCACATGCGTAAATAGGACTTCAACATGTGATCTGATCACATATATATAATGTACCTGATACTTCGGATCAGACCAGTGTTTAACAAGGCCCCTCCAATCTTCATCCGATATATTTTCCACTGGAGATGTTTGGGAAAGTTCACTGTTAGCCTTGCCTTCAAAGTGAGTTTTCCTCAAGTTATACTGATACTGTCGCAGAGCAGACTTGAAAACATAGGTGCAAGCTTGTCTGGTTGCATCATCTTGGCTATCCAACTTGAACCTCATCTGTTGAAAATTATGGGAGTCTCATTATCAGCAACCTAGAAAGTATGGGACAGAGCAAGACGATATTACTAGTTTCCATACATAACCATACTTACAGATAAATGGTCGAGGAAGGTGTTGAACTGGGTTTCGTCTTTGTCATTCCTATACTGAATCCATGTTGGGAGGATATGTACATGACACCTAACGGCAACCGCTGCCTCTGATACTAACTTGGCTGACTCTGTAGAATCACGTGGCCTTTTTAAACCTGCCTCAAAACGGATCTCCATTCTCCCTCCTCTAGATTTAGTTAACCTATCGAGCATTATCCCTGATGTTTGTTTCCTCTTGCGCCTAGGTGCTAGTCCAACAACGAACATAGGAAGTGTTAGTGTACATCAAACTGTGAGACTACATATAAAGAAGCATGCAACTGTAACTTGATTCCAGCAACTACCTTCTTGCTGTTGAAGCTCACAAGGTTCATCTGATATTGCCAACTCGTCTTGTGTCAAGAGTGCTTGGGAAGTAGTGTCAGGTGGCAAGGGAGCTTGGGAATGTGCTGCTAGCTCAGTTGACGCACGAGTAAGTCGTGCAGCTGGTAGTACTGTGGTAGGTGTTGCAAGAACTAGGGTTGTCTCTGCTTGTTTGGTGGCAGCTATTTGTTTCTGTTTGGCTTTTTTTGCAACTCGTGTAGCATGGGATGCTGTGTTTGTAGAATTTTCCGCTGGAATTTGACCTTCTATTGCACCATCAGTACCAGCAGAATATGCAGGATTCATCCGCTTCTCATTCCCTGCCATTCTGTGTTTCTTCCTCTTTCTCTGTGCCATGTTAAGTCAAGCCGACAAGAAAAACGAATAACAATTTAGTTCTTCAGAACAAATTGATGCGTGATGCAAACGAACTGAACTTTGATGTTAGACAACCACATGATAGGAGGATGTAATATGTATGAAAAACAGGACGGAAGAGATAACCAGAACTATGATGTGTAAACTAAGAAGAAGACATTTCACCAAATTAGAAGCAATGCAATGGAAGGTAGACACCATATGAAAGATGCTACAAATATCGCTCTGCCAAGTTAACAGTGTCTCATCATAAATGGCGTTTAAACAAATGTGAAGCAGTACAAGAAATAAATCATGTGCAAGATGCAAACAACATCACACTACCATGTTAGAGGTCTCTCGTCATTAGTGCCATTGCATATTCACAGCATTGCATATTCACAGCTTATGATGTGTAAACTAAGGAGAAGGCATTTCAACAAACTAGAAGCAATGAAAGTTAGACACCATATGAAAGATGCAACGAATATCACTCTACCAAGTTAAAACTGTCTCGTCATAAGTGCCATTTCAACAAATTAGTAGTACAAGCTAGAAAAGAATGTGAGATGTAACCTATATCACACTCCGAAGTCAAACGTGTCTTATGATAAGTGATTGTTGCAGGTTACACAACGGTAGTAATTTGATGTAAGAACATGGTGTGATAGACAGATATTGTATGTTCTAGAAACAGGAACACGTGTCTTATTCAAGTATAATGTGTAAAGTAAGCAGATGGAATTCAACAAAATTAGAAGCAATACAAGCTAGACATCACACATAACAAGCAACCACATATAACAGTGCCAAGTTAGAGGGAGCACCGGTGATGCTGCACTAGGGAAGACGTGCTCATCATAAACACAGCTTTGTTGAGTGTCTATGCATGTGTTGTCTTGGAAATCATCTTGGGGTGTGGAGGAGTAGAAACTGTAGAGGCCCTCCGTTCGGAAGGAGCACCTTTATCCGTTGCCTTGCTAACTTCCTTCCGCTTTATTGATTTTGAATTGTCAAGTAAAACCGACAAGAAAAAGCAATAAAATTCTCTCTTCAGAACTCATTCCTGCATGATACTGACAATCACTACTTTGATGTAAGGCAAACACATGATACCAGGATGGAATATGTACGAAAAACAGGACGGCATGGCATGTTCACAACTGTTTGTGTAAACTAAGCAGGAACCATTCCAGCAAATAAGAAGCAATGCAAGCTAGACACCACATGAAAGATGCAACCAATATGACTCTGCCAAGTTAAAAGCGTCCCATCATAAATGGAATTTCAACAAATTAGAAGCAGCGCATGCTATAAATCATATGAAAGATGCAACTAATATCGCACTGCATATGCTAAAGGTGTCTCGTCATGTTGATTGATGCGGGTTACAAAAAAAACAATAGTTTTATGTAAGGACATGCTTAATAGACAGATGTACTATGTACTAAATACAGGAAGGCATGTCACATTAACAGGTATAATGTATAAGCTAAGCAGACTAGCACATGCAGT
Organism: Triticum aestivum; assembly: GCF_018294505.1. Lineage (NCBI taxonomy): Eukaryota > Viridiplantae > Streptophyta > Magnoliopsida > Poales > Poaceae > Triticum > Triticum aestivum. The sequence continues at coordinate 451,440,432 of NC_057805.1, read as the reverse complement.
TTAGCCAGATTGGAAGAATTACAATCTAGACACCATATGTAACATGCAACCACATATCACGCTGCCAAGTTAGAGCAAGCACCTGCGATGCTAGTGTAGGGGAAATGTTGTAATCCACTACAGAGCTACGTTCACTATCTTCATCTAGCATTTCTGTTTCTTGAGAATCATGTCGGGAGGCTGACGCTGCATTCTTTAAATGAGGAGTAGTCCCCTTGCCTGCCGGCCTCGTCATAAGTGATTGATGAGGGATACACAAGAACATTAGTTTGATGTAAGAACATGGTTAATACACAGATGTACTAGTATGTACCAAAAACAGAAAGGCATGTCATATTCAAAGGTATAATGTGTAAGCTAAGCAGATGCAATTTAACCAAATTGGAAGCAATACAAGCTAGACATCCGGCTGGAGTGGTGAGCATGATCATCTAGGACCTGAGAGCCTGGTGGGAGGCGGGCTGCTTCGCCACCATCGCAGCTTTTTAGTTGGCTTCCAGGTGATGCCTATCTTTGCTGGGCTTGTCACTGGCTCGGCCAGTGCCCTGACTAGCTATTTGTCTTCTGGTGCTCACGGGATGGTGGTTCATGTAAAAAAATATCTTTCCTTATCTTACCGACTTCGGCCTTTCGAATACAAGCTAGACAACATATGGAACATGCAACCACATATGACACCGCGAAGTTAAAGCAAGCACCTGGGATGGTGGTTCATTGCGAGCGAGGTCATCAACTCCAGAGCTACGTTTACCGTCTCCATCTGCTGACACTGCACCCTTTATAGCGCTGTAACGTGTCTTGCCTACCCGCATACGAAGCTGGAGCGACTTCTCTCTTTTCTTTTTGGCTTCTCTCATGGCAGCAGAGTCTGAAATACCCTTGCATAAAAACACAATAGTGAGAGTAAGGGTGAAGTGTGTGCAGAACTAGTGCACTGTAAAAGTAGCAGATAGCAGGTGGCTGAAAAATAAATGACAGGAGACATATGATAGCTCTACAACATTGCATGGCAAACAAATTAGATTCTACTCCGTATGATTTTGTAATATATGAGCGCAGGAAATGCAGGTACTCCTCCAGCACACCACCACATGTGGTCATATCTAAGATAACAGTCGACTGAAAATAAATAGGTCAGTCGATTTTTTTAATGAACCGTCTGATCTATAAGGAACGGGCAGATGGCCTTCGTCTACCTCCCGCCAGTCACTGTTGACGATCTTTCTTGAACCGCCAGCGACCACCGGCCCAGACCCCTGCCTCCGCCGCCCCGCCCTCCCATCGACCTCACACCACCGCCGTGCTTGGCAGCGCCCCCAGGCCATCCCTTTAATCCCGGCCGACCTCCAGATCAGGTGCCAGTAGCTCTAGGCCGCACACGCCCTTAAGATAAACACCAAGGCGCTGCTTCCCCAGCGTAATAGGCGTACTAGCGCCTGTTACGCGGGGGAATGCTTCCGTTAATTGGGAATCAACTGGCCAGAAATTGAAATTCAGGGGGGCGACGGACCTCTAGCTAAGGTGAAATAGTATATGAGGAGAAACCTTGTGCATCGCGAGTTACTAGGAACATCTAGTATCAAGAAGAAGCGGTCAACTAGTGTCTTCTGTGGGATGAATACCGTGCAAGCAGAGACGTAAGATTTGCACGAATAAGGGAAGAGGAGTACCTTTTTCGGTTGCCGGTGTGGTCACCTCCACATGTCGCGCCGATCTTCTTCTTTTTACCGGGGAAACCGATGTTCTGGAGGGTGCAGGCTTGGACGAACCCATGGCCAAATTGTTGACTGTGTTGCCATGGCCGTATGTCAGCGGAGGGGAAGCAGATCCGAGGCGGTGAAGGACGGCGTAGCAGGAACAGCTCTGGTGCGGTGGAGGGTGGTGAAGTTGGAGCGGCAGCGATGAGGTGCAGGACGGCGTGGTTGAAGTGGCTCGGGTACGGACGGCTCGGCCTCGGCTTCAACTACTAGCCGTGGAGGGCGTTGCGGTTGAGGTTGCGGTGGACGACGACGTCGGGGTATCGGCTCCGGCGTGATGGAGGAGGGCGGCGGTTGATGGGTGGGATGGGGTGGCGGACGGAGGACACCGGGGTTTCGTGGCTGGTGGAGACGTAGTTTTGGCGCCCACGAAGTACGAAGGGGAATCGGACGGGTGGGGGGAACCATGTTTCGGTCTGGGACGCGCTTGTTTTTGGCTTTTTTGAACAGAAGATGGGACGCGCTTGTTTGAAATTTGGGGAAAGTACAAACTTTGCCCCCTCTTAAATTTCGGACCTACTGCGGGTCGGGGGTAGAATGGTAATCCCAGGTGTCCCAAATAGTGGGCGGGAGCGATTTTGGCCGCGCGCATGTGTGCTTAGGCGGGCATTGTGTATGAATGTTTTTCGGATGCGGTTGTGTGGCGTCTAGATGAAGCTACAAACCTACCCCGATTTAGACCTTTGGACGTCGGGCCGGTAGGTTTCACGGGTTGGAGTTATTAGAAAAGTAATTTCCTTGTACTACCAAACATTGGTCTCACGCGGTTTCGGGCGAGTAGAGGCTCTTTTGGCGCTTCGTTCAAAATTTTGAAACACAAGCATTCACGTTTAGAGTACTCTTGAACTATGAGGATTGACCTAAATAGACAACGTTATATTTGACCTTGTATGTTTGAAAACCTCATTAAATTATCCGCTTCTTTTTGAAAATTTGACACTTGAAAATCCTATAACTACGATTATTTTGGAATGGAGGAGCTAAATTTGAATCTATTTTGTACACGACTACATATGCTATTATGTACAAAATCAGAGCAAAGATTGGTGCCCCAATAATTTAGGTATGGTTTACAAATGCCATGATATCAAATTCAAATAATTGAATGGACTTCATGTTGAATTCGATTTTTTTAAACCACCTTAAGTTGAATTCAAATGTATGCTAGTCCATAGGTAGCTATTTATAATGTCCATTGTGTAACTTTCGTATGTATAATGTGCTTTACACACACAACATGAACTATACTCACGTTTATATTCGATTGCTAAAGCGATGCATTGTCTGGAGTTCAAAATACTAACTATGTGGATCAATTGTGTCGAATAATAACATAGACATGCTCAAATTCGATAGAATCTAGATGTCCGATGGATTAATGACCGCTCCTTACGCGAATTGCAAATATCATGATCCCATCCTAATATTTGTATACAATTTATATCTTTAATCAATGTGTAGAGCAGTCTTTTACGTGTAGTTTCACTCTCCATCGGTGGTCTCTCACACATGCTCACACACTCTCTCCCGAGGTGTCTTTCTCGCACACATGCTCTAGATATAACCCTCCCTCCCTCTCGTAACCATTTACAACTGTTTTCACTAACCTTTATCACAAGCACTCTTCCTCTCGCAAACATACACACGCACAATCCTCATCGACCCTTTCTATATACATGGACCTGCCTATGTGTCTCATGTACGCACATTATCTTTACGCCTGTCTCTCACGCATTGTCTCACACCTCTCTTCCTAATCGACGAGTATGATTCTAGCAGAGCATTCTGTAGGATGCCCCTTAAAGTTAGGTTGGATGAATAGTAATATCAGAGATAAAGGGGTTACCTTAGTACGAGAACCTAGGGTTACAAATCCTAGCCGGCTTTGTCAGTGGACACAGAGTCCTTCACAATTCTGCTATCTTTGTCTTGTACGACTAGTCATCCATGGGTCTTCCTAAATGCGTCACGGGCCGACCAATGTGGCGCAGGACGGAACCGAACGAAGGGCCTCACCTCGACCCACCGGACCTCACGCGGTGACACACCCTCTGCCCCCACGTCTCATTATCTTCTCACACCCACACATACCAACACAAACACCACACACACAGAAAATTTCTCCTGGTGCCTCTATTCCCTCCCCCCTTGCATATACACACTCAAGGGAATGGAATCTCTT
>NC_057805.1:451427468-451436075 GCF_018294505.1 Triticum aestivum | reverse complement strand
TCACACATGTTACATCACGTACCCCATTGATCTAAAAAGCCCTCTCTTCACGTTTATTTCGCATACAACATTCCTTTTGAATAAAGTGTGGCCAAAAAATTATTTTAGAGTTTCTACATATATACAACATTACAAAGTTATATGGAGGAGTACGAACGCTAATTTGCATTGCATGGTGCCCACAATGATATTTATTCCGCACTGTGAATTTGTATATTTTATACTATATACAAAGTTAGTCATAATAAAGAGAAACGAAGAGCATCTCTCTCTCCATCGCATACCCCCCTGTACGCCCCTTTTCACGTATGCACCCAAAACTATCTTCAGGTCCTCTAAAAGTAAGCCCCCAGAAAATTCACGCATGTTTCATCTTTCTCTCGCGATATATGCAATGACGATCATTGTATTTGAAGCGAAAGCACGATACGTACATTGGACTTCAGAATCCACTCATTACGGTCACCATTTACGTTTAGTGGTTATTATACAGTCACGGGCTCACCGTACAACTCTGTATTTGCTCATGACATGACTAGATGACCAGTTAAACGCTCCACGTGGCACCTCTAGTGTTGCATCACATTATCTCACTACCATCGTGCCCACCTGTCGACTTATATCTACTCTACATCTACACTCTTATAAAATACATAAAATACACTCTTATAAAAAACAGAGTTGGTGATGATGGTGTGCCTGCCATCCTGCAATATAGGCCGTCCGATTTATATCTGACGGATAGGAAAGAAACTATGGCAATTTTGCAAAAAGGTACCCACACACCTCTCCACATTTGCAAATAAGGCCTTCCCTCGTTCATCCTTTTCTCTCACAAGATAAACAAGTCATACAAATGCATCTTGATGTTACGTGCAACGCACGGGCATCTTGCTAGTAAGATGAAAACAAAGGACAAAAAAATATTTGGACGGTGGTTCGAAGTCATGACCGCGGGCACAGCGGACAAGGTGGCCTTGTATTGGTATGCTGAGCCGTCTGTTTTAACACACATGAGCTGGTGTGGTTATTATACACACACGCACGCATGCACACGAACTGCATCCACGCAACACTCACACAAACAGATGCACCCACGCACGCACGCAACACTCACACGTACACACGCAGCCACGCACGCACGCAACACTCACACGCACGCACGCAACACTCACACGCACACACGCATGCATGCATGCACACACCAGTACACCACACGACCAACACACACTCTCACGCTCAAGTGCTCAACCTACACGTGCATGCGCACACATCAGGCCCTGACAGACACATACACAACCAGGTGATTCCCGCGCACGGGTTGGAGCCTTGTCGCTCCTGCGTAAATTTGTGTTTATCTGACCTTTTGCCTATGCGAACTGACAGGTGGGACCCACAAAGAACGTGGTCAATTTAACTAGTCAACATGGCGCCACGCAGACTATTTGGCCGGTCAACAGAGTGCAATCCGATGCTGAACTGTGAGCAAGTGACCGTATAATCACCACATAACGTATATAGTGACCGTAATCAGCTTATTCTGAAGTTTGGTGACCGTATTATGCTTTTCTCTCTGTAGGCCCTCCAAAACTACATCTCTACACGTTCTCGCATGTTACATCTAACAACTATGCAATACAGCACTACTACTACACTCTAACACAATAAATCATATGTGTTTTTAGTTTTACTAGATCATATCGTTACTTATAATTATTCAGTTTGCATACATTAAAATTGCCTTTGAAATGTATGGCCAGTATCATCTACCACGCGGGAAAAATCCCGCCCTTTCCTGTTTAATCGGGTTTGTATCGATGGATCGTGCGAAACAGCAAAACTATAGTACTATACAGTACAAGTGACAGTTCACTGGGCCGTCGTGTCGTCTACTCCTCCGTCGTAAGAGTGGAGCGCTCGCTTTCATAAATCCTCTAGTCCCTTTCGCCGACATGTGGGACATCAAGCTACCGGGTCCACGTGCCATACTGGAATACAGTGCAGAGCAGCCGGGGTGAAGCACCCCAGTCATGGCGCCGGCGTAGTAATGAGCAATGAGGCGTCAAATCACAAAGCTGCACCTTTCCCGCAATTAAGTTGGAGGGACGAAGCAACCATCATTTCACTCGTTGCTAAATCCGCTTCTCCCTCATCTTCTTCAACTTAACCACGTGTTGCTTCTGCCATTGTTCTGCCTCATGTGGGACGCGGATCGGCTTGGTAAAGCACTAACACGTGGGACCGCATGTTAGCAAACCGCCAGGACAACGTCCTCCGAAAATAAGAAGCCTAATCCTAGACTTACAAAGGGCTACGTAGCTGCTACGTATACTTTCCATCTAATCTATATATGCCCCCCTGATTTTCAGGTGGGGTGGGCCTAATCCTCTCCTTTAATCCAATCAAATAGTCCCACATCACATCAGTTCGTAACTTTACGTGGATGTAGCATTGCTCAAATAAGAAACCTCCCCCGCCATCCGCGCGGCAAAATCACCTCCTTTTTACTAATCTTGATTCTATAATTTTTTAGATCAATATAATTGAGATTTGTATAGATAGCACACAGGAGCAAAACCAAGTGGTACGGTTAAGGGCATCCACAATGTGTAGCCAAATGTGAAAATAGCTTTTGGCATCGTGGGAACCATTGTGGACGGTGTTGCCAAAGCCAAAAAGATGGAACCGAAGCTCCCTGATTGATTGATTGAAGGAATAGAAAAATGCAACGTCTCTCCTCTTTCTCCCATGCTTGGACGCATGTAGTACAGTATAGAGCACAGAGTCTACTCCCCTGTCCCTTCTATCACAAATCACAAAGCAGTGAGGCGTCAAATCACAAAAGCACGGACGAAGCAACCATCATTTCACTCTTCGCTGACTCCGCTTCTCCGTCGTCTTCTTCGAGAAACCATCTCACTGCACTAGTACTCCTAGTAGTACTAGTAAAGGACTTCCTGGATGCAAATAAGGCGGTTGTCTCGGCTTGCAGGCGGCACTTGCGAACGACTTACCGTGGTCTCCTTCAATGGTGTTCTCCGTCGAACGCACTTCGCCAAACCACCCAAAAAAAGATATCGTCGACGTCACCGCAATGGGGAAGGAAGTCAAATATAGTTACTACCTCCATTTTTTTGTACACAAGGCCAGTATATCAAAATTACAATTTGCAAAGGGCCACTAACACTAATCGAGGCAAAATTGATGGGGTTAGCAACCAAGGACATTAATATCCCCTGGATGCATGCGGAAGTGAGAAGGTTGGTTTGCATGGCACTACATTAATCAAGCGATGAGGAGTGAGATGGTTAGCTCTTTGGTCTTTGGAGAAAAAATACGCATTAATTGACATGTGAAACGAGGATTTGTATCGATTAAATCCCGCGAAGGAAAACCCCGCCTTTCTTTTTTAACACTAGTACTCCTAGTACGTACGTACTTATCCTGTTTGGGTCTAGGCCTTGCATTGCCAAACTTCGCCACACATTTTTGCCAAGCTTGCCTAAAGTTTTCAAAATGAGAAGGAGGTACACTTGCGCACGGCTGTCGCGGTCGCACCGCACCCTCACACGGTCGCTCCTGCACGCCGCGGTTGCACCGCACCCTCACACCGTCGCTCCTGCACGCCGCAAACCCAACCAAGGGAACGCACCCTCACTGACACATGCTGTCGCATGTGAACAAACCAAACTCAGCCATCCTATCGCTGACACATAATTTTCGTTCATAGAGTATGTTTATCCAACCGCATGTTGGGGAGTATCCGTACGGCCCGTGCGATGGTCTGTTGGGGAAGAAGAAGAGGTGAGGAAGAAGGAAAGAAGGGTTAGGAGACGTAGGATATTCATCCAACCGCCTGAAATGGTAGACTGACCCAAGTCAGGCGACTTGCATAACAAATATATGTTTTTACGCAACAAAAGATCCATAAAAACAACAACATAAAGAAAAACTATCACTGCTCGCGGAAAGAAACGGCCTCGTCGTCTTTGGCTGCCGGCGCGAACCAGCCGTCGCTGCCGACGTGTGTCTCCGCACCGTGGTTGTCCTCGGCCTCCAGCTACTCGTTCAAGCGGAGCGTGCGGGCGCTCTGCACGGACGAGAGCACAACCCGGTTCAAGTCGAGGACATCCAGTTCCGCCTGCAGGAGGGCCTCGATGGCAGCGGCATCCGCGCGCTCCGCGTCGAGTCGAGCCTCCGCCGCCCGGTTCAAGTCCAGGACGTCCGGTTCCGCCTGCAGGAGGGCGTCGATGAGAGCGGCATCCGTGCGCTCTGCGTCGAGTCGAGCCTCTGCCGCCCGGTTCAAGTCCAGGACGTCCGGTTCCGCCTGCAGGAGGGCCTCGATGGCAGCGACATCCGCGCGCTCCGCCTCAAGTTGAGCCTCCGCCGCCCGGTTCACATCCACGACATCTGGTTCCGCCTGCAGGAGAGCCTCGATGGCAGCGGCATGCGCGCGCTCCGCGTCGAGTTGAGCCTCTGCCTCCCGGTCCTCCTTTAGTATCGCCATGCTGAACCGCTGGTCCGCCTGCACCATGGGGGACTCGGACGCCGGCACGAAGTCGACGTCCATCGTCTCATACTCATCGGGGGCCTTCTGCGCCGCAACCTCCGCCATGAACATTGGATCGGCTTCCTCCTCCTCGTAACTTTGCTCCAGAGAACTCGGGGATTGGCCCGCCGCAAAGCGAGCTTGGGAACGGAGGTCTGTGGCGCCGACCGCCGCCGCGATTTCTTCGCGGCGCTCCGGCGTCAGCATCTTGTAGTAAGTGATCTTGCGGCGCACCATGGCTTTCCGGTGAACTAGGGGACGCTTGATGCGGGCTAGGGGATCGAAAGGTGGGGGAATGGGCTAGAGATTTGGTGTGGTTTTAGGGCAGTGGCTGGCGTAGGCCGAGCAGCGAAGGTTCTGGTGTGAATAGTGGTTCCGGTGACGACCGGTCAATCGGTTTTGACTGTACATCGCTCTTGTCGCGTTCGCGTTGCAGCCCGGCACGCTGGACCCTCCACGTCCCTCACCGAATGGAACGCGCTTCGTCTTGCGTTTTCGCTCGCTTGTGGGACCGCAGTTGAGAACAAACCGACGTCCCTCCCCCTCCCCCGCCCGCGTCATTTATTATACCACCACTCCCTCCGTTTTATGCGGAGTAAATAAAAATAGAGGGAGTATACTACGGATGAGGATCCCCTGACGTGGCCGAACCCATTGAGTAACTGACATGCGGGGCCTAGCAAGCATGGGGTCCGCCAGTAAGTGACCGAAAGGGAGGGTAAGGCAGGGATACCTACGTCAGAGGATCCACTTCCACTATACTACTTTGACCAAATGTTAGAATAATAATATATGACATGCAACTTACACAAATGTTAGAGTAATAATATATGACATGCAACTTACACAAAGCATACAGGGTCTAATGCGTTTTTCGAGGCTAACTTTGACCAAATGTTAGAGTAATAATATATGGCATGCAACTTACACAAAGCATACGGTCAAATTCGTATGTGAAAGGAGTTTCCAATGATATAATTTTCACATTATACATCTCATGTACTATTAATCTTGTCAATAGTCAAATTGGAAACCATCTCGAGTACAAATCTAGGAGTACGTACAAATCTAACAATATTGATTGGGCGTTGTTGAATGTTGATACCTTTTTGATCAAAGTAGAGATACTTTGACTACACATAAAACTTATATGTAAACTAGAAAGGATAGGGGGGTATATTGTACGTTCAAAAACGAAACGAACATTGAATACCCTTTATATATGATTTGCGGATGCTATGATCACGGGTTCAAAATTTTGAATCCGCCTTAGGTATCACGTGCCCCCACTCGTTCCCTGTCGATTTCATCTCGGGGTCCGGAGATCTATTGAAAGAGGACTAGGGTGGGTACATGCGAATGATACTCGACGGAATGTTCAAATGAGGCATGCGGGAGGATGGACTCGACTAGAGGGCGACATGATCGATGGAGAAGAGAGTTGGAGAGGAATGAGAAATAAGCAAACGCCACATGATTATACTTGAACGGCTCAAATAAACAATAAGTAGTCTCGCTCGGCCTACATAGTGAAAGTCCTAATGCGCAACGCGGAGCACTGACGCTCGAATATGGCCGGGAAAACAGGGAAACCGACATGTGGGGCACACCCGTCGGGACGACATAGCGCAGACTAGTCCAATGGAGGAGCTGGCCCACGACCTCCTCGCCACCGACAACCGTTCATGTGGGTCGTTGGGGCCAACAACGGGGCGCAGCTCCAGCACCGCCTCTGGACATGGCGACCGCGGTGAGCGACACGCTCATATCATCGCTAGCCACGGTCGGTTTCAGTGTGCCGAGGGTGGCGTTAGTGTTGTGGCACGACCAACGGTTTGTTTGGTTTCTGCCCAAGGTTGCCCCATCAAAGCATTGGGTAGCCAAAATTTTGGTTGAGGTATTGGTTGCCCATGATTTGGCCGACATTGGCAAGAAAAATGAACTAGAGTTGGCTAGAGTTCATTGGCATGCCAAAGAAATGGCAACCATCCAAACAAAGACCAATCTTTGGGTCATGACCAAAATTTTGGTTGAGGTATTGGTTGCCCATGATTTGGCCGACATTGGCAAGAAAAATGAACTAGAGTTGGCTAGAGTTCATTGGCATGCCAAAAAAATGGCAACCACCCAAACAAAGACCAATCTTTGGGTCATGACCAAAATTTTGGTAAGGTGCACTTTGGCCACAATCCAAACACACCCCAACACCCGGCTCGTCGAGGATGCATGGGGCGCCGCGACGCGTCCGCGGAGTGGTGTAGCGCGGCCAACTGCATCCTCTGGACCTGAGACCATGCCGGGTCGTCTTGCTTTTTCAATAACATGCGGGGATCGCATGTGAGCAAAGGGCATCTCCAACGTTGCCACGACCGCAGCTGACTACCCTGGCACACCAAAACCCTCATCCCTTGCGCCGTCGCGTGGTGCGTTCCCAGCCGGCGCCAGCTTCCCGCATTCATGCCGTCCGTTCGTATGTCGTCGTTAAGAGGCTCGGTGCCCGAGGAACCAACTCCGGCGACTTAATGACGCACCCGGACGCTTGGCCTCACCGGAATGCGCTACTTAAAGCGGCAACGCCCAGCTAACCTCCACACCATAGCACATCGTCCTCCTACCTGGCACCACATCCGCCATGACCGCAAGTGCGAACGCTCTGCGGGAGAGCTTGTCTTCGGGGATGAAGCTCGAGGTCGCCGCCGTCGCTCAAGTCGCCTCTCGCGACGCAATAGCGGCGTAGCCGGACACGGACGCGACCGCACAAGCGGTGGCCACGTTGGTGGCCGACGACGGGAGCACTGTAAGCCGCGCGTCCTACTTGCCGCCGTCCAACGTCCGGCACCGCCGAGGTCGGGGACTCCTCCGAGGATGAGTAGGGCATGGGAGGCGGCAAGGCATGGTGTGCCAACTGGCCGGTCCGTATCCCGTGTTCTACTCTTCCTCGCTGGAGACCGCACCTTCACTTCACGGGTCTTGAACCCCGCCCCCGTACATAGAGATCGCAGATGGAGGACGTCGGTCGCCGCCGTAGAATAGGTTTAGGGTCGGGTTTCTTTTATTTTTCTGTCCTATAAAAGTTCGAAATGTAATGAAAATCTGCCGTGTTTGCATTAATCTCGGCCGGTGTTTATGAACTTTCACAATAATATACATATTGTAGGAGTACTAGCAAGATGACCGTGCGTTGCACGGAAGATCAAGATCTTGTGGGAGAAAAGGATGAACGAGGGAAAGCCTTATCTGCAAATGTGGAGAGGAGTGCGGGTAAATTGTCATAGTTTCCTTCTTGTCCGTTAGATATAGATTGGACGGCCTATATTGCAGGATGACAGGCACACCATCATCACCAACTCTGCTTTTTATTGAACCGAGACAAATCTAACATGCGAAGTAAAATAAACACATAGGGTCTATACATACACAAATTATCTTAGGCACTCCAATAGTACGTCCACTACACATTCACGCATTTCACATCTTTCTACATCTACGGGAACCTACGAAAAGGGTTAACGTAAATTGCCTCTCTCTCTCCTCCCCTGATTTTCATGGTGGTGGGCCCCTCCCTCCCCCCAATCTACAATCAACAGCTCACACATTTCACATTACGTTAATTACGTAACTGGGATTACGTAGGTGTAGCATTACTCGTCCTAAAAAACCCAACTAAGCCAACCTCCCAGCATATCTCGCCGGAAAAGACCCGGCCACGCCGTTTTAGTCGGGATTACCGGATTACTAGTAGTAGTATCGATGGATCGCGTGAAGCAACAATTTTTTTAAGGGGGCGAAGCACCTAGTTTAAAAGGAAAAAAGGCGGTACACTCACAGCACTCCTGTCGCGGTCGCATTGCACCCCACACACGTTCGGTCCTGCACACGGCTCACGCAAACGGAACGCGCTTCGGCGCCTCTTCACTGACACATGGGACTACACTTGGAGAAACCGACCATGCGCCAAACTCCCCCCGCCCACCGCGCGAAAATCCTCCCCCCCCCACACCCAAAAATTCCCCCCAAATCCGATTCAACCGCCCTTCGGCCAACTAGCCAATAATATT